>NW_026029196.1:0-474 GCF_019186545.1 Solanum stenotomum | reverse complement strand
GCTTTAATTAATAGTCAAAATAAAAATAGCAACCTCATGAGGTCGGTATTTTAATTACATACTATTTAATTTTTACCGACATTCGGAAGTCGGTATTATGAAATATTTANATTCCGACCTCAGGAGGTCGGAATTTTTAATGAATTACAATAAAAACCGACCTCTTGATGTCGGTATTATTTTCTCAATTATATATTAAAAATACCGACCTCATGAGGTCGGTATTTTATATTAATTTATTATTACTATTTAATTTTCCCGACATACGGAAGTCGATATTATAATTTTTTTTTTGTTTTTTATTTTACACAAAACCTATTGAGAAAAAATAAAATATTGTTATTTTTTTTTTTAATACCGACATCAAGAGGTCGGTTTTTATTGTAATTCATTTTTTTCGAAAAAATTTCCGACCTCCAGATGTCGGAATTTGGTTTTCCCGCTTTTCGTAAACCGACCTCCGGATGTTGCTTT
>NW_026029195.1:0-537 GCF_019186545.1 Solanum stenotomum | reverse complement strand
AAGTTTATGGGTCCTTATGATCGTTTATGAACTCTTGAATTATGGAATTACTACTACACATTCTATTATGGTCTATTTTATATATATGTATGTTGTTGGTGCGCTGATTTATATGTATTTCAGAATTGGTTGGACTTAGTACTCTTGAAAGACATGATTTTATCTACATGAACAATAGCCCACCATGTGTTTGATAAAATATCATTTATAGAATTCATAGGAAATGGAAGGTCCAAAGTAAATCCTATGAGTCGGATGATTATATAATTATTGAAATGATGATGAAAGGGATACATGTATATGATTTTCTCTATATAGTGTTGTGAGTTGACCAAGCCTAGTACGGGGGGTAGTAGGCCCGTATAACCGTATCGAGGGGTTGGTACCTTGGTTGCCTAGTACGGGGGGTAGTAGGCCCGTATAACCATATCGAGGGGTTTGTACCTTGGTCCCTAGCTCGGGGGTGGTAGGCCCGGGTAACCACATTGAGGGGTTTGTACCTCTTTCGACTCTCCAAGGGGGTGGTAGGCCTTGGAA
>NW_026029194.1:0-2668 GCF_019186545.1 Solanum stenotomum | reverse complement strand
CGGAGTTAGTTAGATTACTTGTATTTTTTGCCCATACGCTCATGTACATAACCAATTTACTACTCTTTTGCCCTTGATTGTGACCCTTTATTCACATTTCAATTCACTTTTGCTTATCTTGCTCAGTCGGCCTGATGCCTACTGGTTACCTGTTGTTTTGGTACTCGTACTACACTCTGCATCTATTTTCGTGATGCAAGTCCGAGTACTAGCTACTGACGTTGATTCAAGCTAGTTACGGTCGTGATCGGAGGCAAGGGTGAGCACACAACGTCCTGGATTTGCCCGTCTCCTTTCGTACTTACTTTTGCTTGTCTTTTGCCGTTTTAAACAACTTGTTTCTACAGTCCACTTTTAGGACTTGTACTTTTGTTAGCAGCTCTGTACTTGTGACTTCCAGGCTTTGGGAGGAATTCATTTTGTGTATATATGTCTAGTCGCTTCCGCCCGTTCAGTGCATGTTCATGTTATATTTATTACTATTTTAGGTTGATTGGTTGGTTTTCTACCCTAACATCTCNTTTGCCCTTGATTGTGACCCTTTATTCACATTTCAATTCACTTTTGCTTATCTTGCTCAGTCGGCCTGATGCCTACTGGTTACCTGTTGTTTTGGTACTCGTACTACACTCTGCATCTATTTTCGTGATGCAAGTCCGAGTACTAGCTACTGACGTTGATTCAAGCTAGTTACGGTCGTGATCGGAGGCAAGGGTGAGCACACAACGTCCTGGATTTGCCCGTCTCCTTTCGTACTTACTTTTGCTTGTCTTTTGACGTTTTAAACAACTTGTTTCTACAGTCCACTTTTAGGAGTTGTACTTTTGTTAGCAGCTCTGTACTTGTGACTTCCAGGTTATGGGAGTAATTCATTTTGTGTATATATGTCTAGTCGCTTCCGCCCGTTCAGTGCATGTTCTTGTTATATTTATTACTATTTTAGGTTGATTGGTTGGTTTTCTACCCTAACATCTCATTACTTCGGGATATGGGTCGGCATGCCTACTGGTGGGTCATATAGTAGGCGCCATCACGACCTGAGAAATTGGGTCTTGACAAATTGGTATCAGAGCCCCAGGTTCGTCGGTCTCACTTGTGTAGAGCTAACGTCTAGTAGAGTCCTGGAGATCGGTATGGAGACGTCCGTTATTTATCTTCGGGAGGCTATACGATGTCCTTAGAACGTGTTGTTTTTGTATCACTGTCGTGCATTGTGTGTTTTATCGGTTTCTGAAAATCTTACTTGTTCCACTATTTTATAGAGATGGCTCGAACGCGAGGTAGGGCCCCTGTTAGGGGTAGAGGCTGACCTCGAGGTCACGCCAGAGCTACAACATCAGCCCAAAACGAGAGCAAACTCTAGAGCCGGTGATAGAGCCACCAGCAGCTCCAGCACAGCACCAACAGATGGGCCCGGGACCAGCCCAGCCACCGTCCGAACCTGTGGCAGCTACAGGTATACAGGCGATGCTCGTACAGATACTAGCTGCCATTGGGGTTATGCAGCAGACCCCACTTGACCTTAGCACAACTTTCCACCCACAGACTGATGGTCAGTCGGAGCGCACGATTCAGGTTCTTGAGGACATGTTGCGGGCTTGTGTTATGGATTTTGGGGGTCAGTGGGACCAGTATTTGCTTTTGGCAGTGTTTGTGTACAATAACATCCACTACTAGAGTATTAAGATGCCCCATTCGAGGCCTTATATGGTAGGCGTTGTGGCTCTCCAGTTGGTTTGTTTGAGTTGACAGAGCCCAGGCCGCGCGGTACAGACTTGATGTGCTAGGTTTTAGATCATGTGAGAGTAATTCAGGATAGGCTCTGGATGGCCCAGAGTTGACATCAGAGTTATGCAGACCGTAGGCGTCGACCGTTGAAATTTGCTGTTGGTGATAGAGTATTCCTCTATGTGTCGCCCATGAAGGTTGTAATGATATTTGGGAGGCGGGTCGAGCTTAGCCCCAGGTATATAGGTTCTTTTGAGATATTGAGGACAGCTGGGGAGGTCGCATACGAGTTAGCTTAGCCTCCGACCTTTTCAGCTATTCACCCAGTTTTTTATGTTTCAATGTTGCTCCGGCATGTTCCAGATGAGTCCCATGTGATTCAGTATGATGCAGTTGACTTGGATGACAAATCAATATACATTGAGGAGCCAGTTGCTATTTTGGCAAGAGATGTCAGACGATTGCATTCCAGAGCCATTCCTATGGTTAAGGTCCATTGGAGACATCGTCCAGTTGAGGAGGTTACCTGGGAGACCGAGCATGAGATGCGGGCACAGTTCCCCGTCTTATTTGAGCCTTCAGGTAGTTCTTGACTATTACTTTCACGGACGAAAGTTTTTTTAGTAGTGGATATTGTAATGACCCTCCAGGTCATTTTAAAATTAAAGCATTAATTCCATCATTTAGAGCGTTCCTGTAGCAACCCCAAGTCATTTATGACTTGCTGGCGCTGACTTCTCGGTCGCCTGTTCGTTCGTTTGGGTTTTAGGCCCGTTTCCCTGTTTTGGAAATTTTAGAATTTGAAAAGTTAACTTCGGTCATAAGTACAGGTAAAAGACCTTAGAATAAAATTCTAACGATTCCATCAGCTCCGAAATAGCAAAATTTGGCTACTAGCATAGTCAACACGAGTATCGAGGTAATCGGTACGAGTTTAGGG
>NW_026029193.1:0-205 GCF_019186545.1 Solanum stenotomum | reverse complement strand
CTTAGGGATAAACCCCCAGCCCTAAGCCGTATGAAATTCTAAGAAGCCCTAAACTCTAAGAAATCCTAAATCCTAATAAAACCTAACCCCTAAAAACCTTTAAAACCCTAAAACTAAAAATCCCGAAAACAAACCTTAAAAACCCTAAAAAAATTCCTTAATCTAAAACCCAAAGTTCTAAACCCTTAGAGCTCATATATCGTAA
>NW_026029192.1:0-217 GCF_019186545.1 Solanum stenotomum | reverse complement strand
ATCATACCAGCACTAACGCACCGGATCACATCAGAACTCCGAAGTTAAGCGTGCTTGGGCGAGAGTAGTACTAGGATGGGTGACCCCCTGGGAAGTCCTCGTGTTGCATCCCTCCTTTTTGTCGAAATTCGGTCGTATAATTGAAAAACTATATTTATTTATTTTTTGCAGGAACGACGTCGTTAGAATAGGTGATGGGGGCGTTGAGGATGGGTGT
>NW_026029191.1:0-528 GCF_019186545.1 Solanum stenotomum | reverse complement strand
GGAAAAGTTTTTAAGAAAGATAGATTTTTGAAAGGTAATGTTTGGAAAAAGTCACTGCCAAGTGTCATGTCACGTCAAGTTTAATGAACGTCATTCAGAGTTGGTGTTTTGAGATCTGTCTGATCACTTGTTGGGAAGTATTCAAAGTTGTTCTAAACTCTCGCTGAACCTTGTTGAAATTTTGAGGCCATCTCAAAATTTCTGTCCCAGTTAACTGTCTTGGCTTATCTTTAACTGTTGGTGAGCAATCACGGAATTTTTGAGATCTTCTCAAAAATTCTGTCCCAGTTGCAAATTTTAAAATAACCTCAGTCTCGGCTTCGTTGGAGAGATCTTCCTCTTGAGAATTTTTGAATCTCTTTCAAAAATTCTGTCCCAGTTTCTATTGTAAAGGAAAAATAAAATCTTATGGGAGATATGACCGAGCCCTTGTGGCGCCTACGTATCCCGTTGAGGCAGGAATCAGGTCAAACATAGTTCAAGTACAAGGAAAAATATTAAAAGGGGATAAAGAAGTGACCGAGGCCG
>NW_026029190.1:0-1135 GCF_019186545.1 Solanum stenotomum | reverse complement strand
AGTTTTGAGGCTTCCGTTTTTTGTTTGTGACGTTAGGTGTTTTAAATCTTTTGTTTTGGCCAAAATTTGACTTTGGTCAATATTTTTGTGAACGTGCTCAAATGAAAATTTCACAGCGTAATTAACTCCAAAGGTAATTTTTTATCTAATAGGATGGTTGGTTTGGGTTTGAGGCTTTCATTTTTAGTGTGTGCCGTTAGGTGTTTTAACTTATAAATTTTGGTCAAAATTTTACTTCTGTCAATATATTTTATAAACGTGTTCAGATGAGAAATTCGTCACTGCAGTTAGATGCTGAAGGTCATTTTTTATGTAATAAGATAGAGGGTTCGGGTTTTGAGGCTTCCATTTTTAGTTTGTGTCATTAGCATTTTAACTTTTATGTTTTGGCCAAAATTTCACTTTAGTCAATATTTTTGGTAATCGTGCTCGAATTGAAATTTTGTCACCACGGTTAGCCATATAAGTTTAGTTTTGGTCTCATAGGATGGTTCGTTCGGATTTTGAGACTTTTATTTTCAGTTTGTGTCGTTAAGCGTTTTAACTTTCAACTTTTGGCTAAAATTTGAATTAGGTCAATATTTTTGGGAAACTTGCTCAAATTTGAATTTCGTCAGCGCGGTTAGCTCTGGAAGGTCATTTTTTCATCTTATAGGATGGTTGGTTTGGATTTTGAGGTTTTCATATTCAGATTGTACCGTTAGGGGTTTTAACTTTTAACTTTTGGCCAAAATTTGACCTTGCTTAACATTTTTTGTAAACATGCTCTGATGAGAATTCCATCAGCGTGATTAGCTTTGGAAGGTCATTTTTATATCTAATAGGATGGTTGGTTCAAGTTTTGAGGCTTCCATTTTCAGTTTGTGCTGTTAGGCGTTTTAACTTTTAAATTTTGGCCAAAATTTAGATTTGGTCAATATTTTTGATAAACGTGCTCAAATTAAATTTTTTTATATAATGATATGTGTCATATTGAGATTAATTTAACTTGTTATCATAGATTTTACATTGTTTCATTCAAATATGATTTATAAAATTGATATTAATATTTTTGGATTTATATTCGTGCTTTTAGATTTTTAAATGCAATAAATTAATAAATATTTCACTATTGAATAATCATTCAGTTAATGAT
>NW_026029189.1:0-295 GCF_019186545.1 Solanum stenotomum | reverse complement strand
AACTCTATGTCTCAAATCCTGATGGGGATAGACCTTTCCAGTTTCCTGGACTAACCTTCATTCGAAAATAGTTACTATTTTCGAAGGGTGGTTAATCGTAAATTTTGAATTTTCAAATGCTAGATTCCTGAGGTTTGGGAATGATGGGCATTTAAGGGTGTATCACTGGGAAGGATCTTGGTCAGAGGAGGCTGATCTATTGACAGGCTACATTGGTGAGTGTGGGTATCCAACTGTGTGTGGCAATTACTCTGTTTGTGGAAATGGGCAGTGTAGTTGTCCTCAAACTGCGGTT
>NW_026029188.1:0-295 GCF_019186545.1 Solanum stenotomum | reverse complement strand
CAACCCTTACAACCTCTCACATTTCCCATCCTTTCACACACAAACTCCATCCCTAACAATTCCAACTTCCACTATTTAATCCTTTCCTCCCATCTTCTCCTTTTACCTCTCCTATCTTCCATTTTTCCCAAATTTCCTTTACTCATATTCAAGGCAGTGCGGGACAGGGAAATTATTAAGTTGGTTTTCAAAGTTCTAGACATCTAAGTGATGCACTCGCACAACTTGGAAATTCATATAAAGGTATGGAATTAAGCCTAACTAGATTCAACAACAACAACAACCCAGTGAAATC
>NW_026029187.1:0-794 GCF_019186545.1 Solanum stenotomum | reverse complement strand
ACTGCAAATTAGGATTTTACCACTTAAAATTAGAAAAAGAATCTAAAAAACTTACACCATTTACAGTAGCACAAGGATTTTATGAATGAAATATATTACCATTTGGATATAAAAATGCCCCAAGTAGATATTAACACTTTATGGATAACTACTTTAAATAACTAGAAAATTGTGTAGTATATATTGATGATATATTACTATATTCTAAAACTCAAGATGAACACATAAGATTATTAGAAAAATTCATATATATTATAGAATATTCAGGCATAAGCCTAAGTAAAATGAAAGCAGACATAATGAAAAGCCAAATAGAATTCCTAAGAATACAAATAAATAAAAATGGAATAAAAATGCAAACGCATATAGTACAAAAAATAATTAACTTAAATGAACAGCTAGATACGAAAAAGAAATTACAATCATTTCTAGAACTAGTAAACCAAGTAAGAGAATACATACCAAAATTAGCAGAGAATTTAAAACCATTATAACAAAAATTAAAGAAAGATGTAGAATACCAGTTTGATAAGAAAGACCAAACACAAATAAAAAAATAAAATGTAAAAATCTACCTAAACTATATTTTCCGGATGAAAACAAAAAATTTACCAATATAGTAGAATCAGACGCCAGTGAAAAAGGTTATGGAGGAATCTTAAATACGAGTATGATGGAGAAAAAATAGAACATCATTGTAGATATTATTCAGGAACATTTACTAATAATACAGAAATAAAATGGGAAATAAATAGGAAAGAATTACATTCAATATATAAATGTTTATTATCATT
>NW_026029186.1:0-381 GCF_019186545.1 Solanum stenotomum | reverse complement strand
TATTTTGTGTTAAAATGGAACATAAAAAATGAAGTTTAAGGGTTAAAATAGAACAAAGCTAAGGTAAAGTGTCAAAATAAAAAATGTGGACAAGTTAGAGGGGCAATATATGTGTTTGGCCTAAAGTAAAATATTATTCGAATAAAATGAATATCACATTGACAATATTATTCTATTTTTTTTTTTTTTTACCGATTAGGGATAATTTCATTAGTGAATAAGTTATATCAAAATTGTGTGACTAAATAATAACGAAATTATTCAGTGGATGCACTTCTTTTATAGATGTTTGGCTCATTCAATTTTTACACACATATACTCCCTCCGTCCACAATTATTTGGCAGATGTACTAAAAATAGATGTCCAAGATTAATTGTCAA
>NW_026029185.1:0-315 GCF_019186545.1 Solanum stenotomum | reverse complement strand
CCACCATCACCCGCTAACACTCGATCTCCAAGGGCCACCAAGGCCTCATCCTCAAACTGACAACCACGGATCCTGTCAAGCAAGGAAGACTGAACTCCCATATGGGCCAAGACACGTCTAGAATCTGAGATATCCAACCGAATCATGCTATTGGCTAAGAACTGAATGTCCATAGCCAAGGGTCGCTCCTCAACAGATAAGAAGGATAGACTACCCATACTCACTGCCTTTCGGCTCAAGGCGTCCGCTACCACATTCGCCTTGCCCGGATGATAGAGAATAGATACGTCATAGTCTTTCAGGAGCTCAATCCAA
>NW_026029184.1:0-1625 GCF_019186545.1 Solanum stenotomum | reverse complement strand
CTCTATATTCGTAAGCAACTGAAAGCATGTCGTAAAAAGAATTCCACCTTGTTTTAATATGTCTTGAAATTTTTCTTAGTGGCAAATCACATAGTACACAACGCTCATTAAATTCCCTAATTCTAGCAGCTCTATTAGCATAAAAAATCCAGGCAACAACATATTCAATTTTCATACAACCACATTCAAATAATGATATACCATCTTGTACAACTAAATTTAATACATGTGCAACACATCTAACATGAAAAGAATTATCATCAATTGGACATAATCTAGCTTTTAACATACTAGCAGCGTTTACATTATTAGATGCATTATCTAATGCGACAGACATTACTTTATCTATAAGCATGTAATAATCTATAACACTCAAAATATTTGAAGCTAAATATGCACCAGTTTTTTCCTCAACACATTCTTTATAACTTAAGATTCTTTTTTGCAAATTCCAGTTATGATCAATCCNTTAAATAATCACGTCCATTAACACTACGACCCATGTCCGAAGTTATAGACACTCTACAATCTAATATGCTAAACACACAACGAAGATATTGACAATGTTTACCTTGATATACAAAAACATCAGATTTAATAGTATTTCTTGAAAAACCTCTATAATTAGGATTATAAGTTTGTTGAATATATTCAATAAAATCGGGATGTGAAGGAAAACTATAAGGTAAACCACAAACAAAACCCATTTTAGCTAAATTTTCACGATCTCTTTCCTTATTATATTTACGTTGTATTAGTGGACCACCGGGGTTAGAAGAATCTAATGTTCCTTGAACCATGTTAGAAGCCCCTACCGATTCATTAACATTAATATCAAAATCATTAACTGGAATTCCTTTTTTTCTATTGGCTAATGATTTAGCTTCTTTATATTGAATTGGCACACAAGATAACAAATGTTTATTTAAGCCCCCCGTCCCACCTTGACCTCTACCTTGTTTATGTTTAAAAGGTTGCTTACATTTATTACAAATAGCAATAGAATTTTCCTTATCTAAAGTCATAAATTGCCACACAACAGAAGTTTTAAGGCGTTGATACTTCACCTTCTCTCTTGTAGGAGGTATAAGGGGTGGGCGTCTAGAATTTTGCTCCGTTGAATTTGTAGTTTCATTTGGAACATTTGTCACTGGACTAGTAGGTGTATCTTCTAATTCATCTTCTCCCGAACCAACTTCTACTTCTTCACCTGAGTTTTCATCAAGATAAGGATTAATATCACCATAAATTTGTTGTAAAAGTTCATGTTCGAGTTGAGCATTTGAATCAATATCATAAGAAGTATCATCAACATAAGTAGAATCATTTGTATTAAATCTAACTCTAGAAGTACCACCACATTTACTCTTATTTTTTTCCTTACTATTTTTTTTAGTAAAATTAAATAATCTACTAATGCCACTTGGTTCCTTCTCTTTTCCTTTACCGGTATCTTTTTTGTTAGAACTCATATTTAATTATATGTAAAATATAATATAAAAATAATAATAACACAAAAATTAATGACGAAAAATAAAATATAAATATTATGAAACGAATGTACCAAACGTATGCGTTAATAGCAGACGTTATAACTGATTCTTGAAGCTTATAGTTTGTTGTAA
>NW_026029183.1:0-1660 GCF_019186545.1 Solanum stenotomum | reverse complement strand
TGTGATCATAATTTTTGAACAAATTGATAAGATGAAGTGTTTAAAAAATAAGTTTGAATTAGATTATATTACATTTGATTGAATATATGAATTTATACCAAACGATCCTTAAATACTCAATGTAATATTTTTCAAGCACACATCAATATTATATTTTTCATGTTATATCCTTTATACCTATTTCTTTTCTTTCAAAATAAGGGTCATCTTAGTAAAATTTATATTCATTAGAAATAATAATAAATATAATATATAGTTATTAAATTACTCCTAATTAAAAAATATCTTTTAAAAAAATTAAATAATACTAAAAAGATGAAATATAAAGATATAGTTGAGAAAATATATTAATTTTGTTTTTCAATTTTTAAGATAATATTTTGCGGATAAAATAATACTTATTTTGTGACGGAGGAAGTATGATTACACTCCAATTTTTAAGTATTCTTGTTGTATTAAAAAACATATGCTATAATTAGACTAATTCTCAAATTGGTTAATTAAATTTTCCTACAAATATTCCAAGTCCTTTCACTTTTTTCCCATCTCCTCAAATTCTACACAACCAAATCCTCCTCTTCCTCGCCGTGAACTGCCACCATGATGGCAAAAAACGCCACCCTTTCCGGCGGAGTACTGAAAAAAGTAATTCTTTCGTATACTTACTTAGCAATCTGGATTGTCCTCTCCGGCACTGTCATTGTATACAACAAATACATTCTTGATAAAAAGCTCTACGATTGGCCTTTTCCAATTTCTCTAACAATGATTCACATGGGTTTTTGTTCTTCTTTAGCTTTCTTCCTCGTACGTATCCTCAAATTGGTCGAACTTTTCACCTTATCCTGCAGAGTATATTTCACTTGCGTTTTACCCATTGGTGCCCTTTACTCTCTTTCACTCTGGCTATCAAATTCTGCTTATATTTACCTCTCTGTTTCCTTCATTCAAATGCTTAAAGCCCTAATGCCAGTTGCTGTTTACACAATTGGGATTTTGTTGAAAAAAGAGAGTTTTAAGAAATCCACCATGTGTAATATGTTGGGCAATTTCAATTGGGGTTGCTATTGCTGCTTATGGTGAATCAAAGTTTGATTCTTTTGGGGTTTCACTTCAATTACTCTCTGTATTAGTTGAAGCAACTAGATTGGTCTTGATTCAGATTTTGTTGAATTCAAAGGGAATTAAGCTAAACCCTATTGCTACATTATACTATGTTGCTCCAAGTTGCTTTGTTTTCTTGTCAATTCCATGGGTTTTTGTTGAACTTCCAGTTTTTAAAGAAAGGGGTTTTGGTTTAGATTTTGATTTTATGGTTTTTGGTACTAATTGTTTGTGTGCATTTGCATTGAACTTAGCTGTGTTCTTGGTTGTTGGAAAGACTTCAGCTTTAACAATGAATATTGGTGGGGTTGTTAAAGATTGGCTGCTTATAGCATTTTCTTGGTCTGTGATTAAGGATAGTGTGACTCAATTGAATTTGGTTGGATATGGGTTAGCATTCTTGGGAGTTGCTTATTATAATCATCAGAAATTGCAGACATTGAAGGCAAAAGAAGCAGAAAAGAAGTGTCAGCTTCAGCAGGATGATGAAGAAGAAGGTGGAGGACTATTGTTGACAGAAACAGAACAGAATGGTACAGGGGAGAAGGGTGATTCA
>NW_026029182.1:0-446 GCF_019186545.1 Solanum stenotomum | reverse complement strand
TCTATATTTTTTCTTGTGTATTGTATCTCCCAAACCAAATGAAGACTATCACTATTTATAGTTGAGGAAGTCTTCCTACCAATTGATAAGAAGATAATGGATAGTAAATAGTGAAGATAAATGGCCTTAGGAGTTACATAGGTTACAAGGTATAATGTAGGAATAAAAGAATGAAATAAAGGAAAGGATAACAAATGCACCAAGTGTTACACTTTGACTATGCTAACGTTCACTGCAACGTTCATCAGAAAGCAGCAAAGTCCATAATACATATGGTCATTAATTGACCACTAAGTAATTAGGCACAAATGCATACCGTTGTAGCAATGAAATGCCATAACTCCCACGTCCTCTATTCTATGTAATTGTGGCAGAATGGGTATTAAGCCAATGACAAAATTATGTGAGACAAATTAAAAATAAATAAATATTAAAATGCTCAAAAG
>NW_026029181.1:0-446 GCF_019186545.1 Solanum stenotomum | reverse complement strand
AGCAAACTCGGTGGCGTTGGAAAGATCGCTCCACGAGCTTCGCAACCGTAACTGGAACTACTCCTAACTCATCCTGAGATAGGAGTTACGACTACTCAAAGTTGGCTAAAAACTCATTGATTTCCATACTTAGCCAAATTTCCATTTTTTCAAGCTCCTTCAAAGCCACTTCAAATTGTCGGATGTTACAATATCTCCCCCTTGGGAACATTCGTCCTCGAATGAGGTTAGTCTTATAGGGCTAAGGGTGTAACATCAACTCAACACCCAACAAACAACCATGCTAATGCAACAACAACAACAACATGCTCATTATAATTAAAAGAGCACTAAGAAGGAAATTAATACCTTGATCTGCGGACTCAAAGAGATATGGATATCTCTTCTTCATGTCTTCTTCGGCTTCCCAAGTAGCTTTCTCAACGAATTGGTTCCTCCAAAGGACC
>NW_026029180.1:0-216 GCF_019186545.1 Solanum stenotomum | reverse complement strand
TTATTCTTAATGGTCACCTTGTTCAATTCCCGATAATCAATACACATACGAAGGGAACCATCTTTATTCCTAATAAACAAAAGTGGAGCACCCCATGGAGAGATACTCGATCGGATGAAACCCTTATCCAACAAATCTTTCAATTGCTCCTCCAACTCCTTAAGTTTTGTCGGAGCCATTCTGTAAGAAGGGATAGAAATAGGTTGCGTATCTAGG
>NW_026029179.1:0-1025 GCF_019186545.1 Solanum stenotomum | reverse complement strand
TAACTCCAAATTCGACTTCGTGAATTCTCATAGACCCGTTTCGACATTCTAAAACTGCTGGAATCGACGGAAATCCGATTCGAGTCTCGAAACTCCAAATGACTCGAAATAACACTTTTAACTAAACTTTAACTCTTAAAAACTCAACTTTCCAAAAACTCAACTTTTCATCAATTTTCCTTCAAACCAACTTCGAAAATACAATAATTAGGACTCGGGGCAACTATCGGGAGGGGTAAAACGGTCATTTTATGAAAATTTCCAAAAATGACCTTTAGGGTCATTACATTAAATATGATGGTGTTTGATATTTTTTCCTTCAGCACTTGAAATGAAAAATAAATGGCCAAAAATTTTCCTGACACCGAAACAACAAATAATTCTTTTGTTCAACATAAGTTTATATTTTCGTATCATATAATATATCATATATATATATACGTTATGTCATATATGTCTAAGGCATAACAAGTTATGTTGTACTGCATAACTTAATTTTTACAGAACTTATATCGAGCAAGACAAAATTTTAGTTTCAGATTCCACAAGTATATATGTCGTAAAATGCATAATAAAATATCTCATGCTGCATAACTTAATTAATTCGTACATAATTTATGTTGAGTGAGGTAAAAATTTAGTTTTAGAATATCCACAAGTTATACGTAAACGACATAACAAGCAAATTATATTGTATTCCATAACTTAAAATTATTTCTACGGAACTTGTGTCGAGCAAGCTAGACCAAAGTTAAGTTTCATAACTCATAAGTCGTTATAGAGTGAAAAACATAATTGATTCATCTAAAACCTATGAGAGCAAGGAAAAAAATTCTCTAAATTTATGTTGAGTGAATTAGGTCGTACAAATACTACAACTTATGCCACATAAGTTAATTTATATAGAATTCATGTCGAACGACGCAAAATTAATCTTCACTAAATCCATGTAAAGCAAATTAAGTCACACATAATTAGGATACTTATAAATTTTCAGTAAATGAATAACAGGAGCAAAACTTAAA
>NW_026029178.1:0-240 GCF_019186545.1 Solanum stenotomum | reverse complement strand
ACACTTCCAATAGTTTAGATATCAAATTTAAAAAAATGAGATATTTTAGATGTGTTTTTGACACTTCACTCAAAATAAAAATATAAAACCTTTGTACTTCTTACTGCAACTTCATATTATCGATAATATGACTCTAGATAGGAGGGGAGTGGAGGTCCTGTATTAGGATAGAAAGTTAGTAGGGATAGAATGTTGTCTTGTCTCGCTTTTTTTTTTTTTTTTTTATCTTAATCTATTATC
>NW_026029177.1:0-255 GCF_019186545.1 Solanum stenotomum | reverse complement strand
ACTTAAAAACCCCTAAATTTGGGTAGCCCCGTTAGGGGCAATGCTCAACTTCACGGCTCATGAAGGGGGACCACCGCCCGTGGTCCCTATGCAGTGACTCCATTTTGCCTTGCCAAGCCCCAAGATGCTAAGGTATCTTCACGGACCACTTCACGGTCCGTAGTCAACACCACTAGCCATGAAAGTGGTCATGGACTTGAGGCAGTAGCTTGGCCTCAAAGCATTGCCTCCCATGTGCCCAAGTCATCTTCACAG
>NW_026029176.1:0-267 GCF_019186545.1 Solanum stenotomum | reverse complement strand
TTTCTAAGGTAGTTTTAACGGCAATAGTAATTGCCTCTGAATTAATGCCGCAAAAAGTAATTGCTTTTAGCGGCAATAATATTGGTCTTTACCGGCACTCGATATAAATGCCGCTAAAAGCTTTAGCGACATTGGATGCAATGGAATTTAGTTGAATGCCGCTAAATGTTTTTTCGGTAATAAGTATTGCAACTAAAAGGAAAAATTATTGCCGCTAAAGACCTCTTTTGGTGTAGTGTCATAGCATGAGGGTTAGTATAATGGTTA
>NW_026029175.1:0-213 GCF_019186545.1 Solanum stenotomum | reverse complement strand
GGGTTAGAGGTTACAGGTTAGGGGTTAGTGTTTAGGGTTTAGGGTTTTGTATTTAGGGTTTACGGTCTGAGGTTTATGGTGTAGGTTTAGGCTTTAGGGTTAGGGTTCAGGGGTTAGGGGTTAGGGTTTATGGTTTAGGGTTTAGGGTTTGTGGTTTATGGTTTAGGGTTTGTGGGTTTAGGGGCTTAGGGTTTAGGGTTTAGGGATTTGGGG
>NW_026029174.1:0-4246 GCF_019186545.1 Solanum stenotomum | reverse complement strand
GTAGTAATCCTATTTGGAGTTGGTTTTGACTTTGTAAGGAAAAACACAACTCTATAAATAGAGGATGGTCTTGAGAGAATAATTTAGATTGCTCATTAGTATTGTCTTTGAAAGACATTACGACATAAGAGAAGTTTTTGAGAGAGCTTTCAACAAGAGATAAGAGAGAAGAAAAATGGTTCTTTTGCTGCAGTATTTTATTCCGACCAGCAACCTTCAGATCGTGTTTTTCGATTAACTAACCGTTGGATCGGGTTGAAATTTGTACTGAGTGTTTCTGACATCTTGGCGGTTGATTTGAATGGTGGAGATCGGATTCGGTAGTCAGAAAGATCCTATTTTAGGTCCCGAACAGTAGCTGGGTTTGGGTGGTGTTTTTTTCTATTTATCTTTTATTGGTGTAGCTATTGTTTATTCTCTTTTGGCACTTGTTGTGTAGCCATTAGAAGAATAATTGTAACTTTCTTATTGTTATAGTGAAGCAATTCGGATCTTGTCGATCCCGTGGTGGTTACCTTCGTTTTGAAGGATTTTTCCACGTTAAACTTGGTGTTCTTTATTTTAGATTTTCGTTTTCATCTTTTAGTCATAACAAGTGGTATCAGAGCGAGGTTCTCTATATGGAGGGGAATATGAGCAATATGGTATGTCTAAACGGAAGAAACTACAACATATGGAAAAGCAAGATGAAAGATCTACTGTTCGTGAAAAAGATGTATCTTCCCATTTTTGCTGCTCATAAACCTGAGACTGTGACTGATGAAAATTGGGATTTCGAGCACCAACAAGTATGTGGATATATAAGACAATGGGTTGAAGATAATGTTCGCAACCATATTGTGAATGAGACACATGCTAGAACATTGTGGAAAAAGTTGGAGACGCTTTATGCTTCAAAAACTGGCAATAACAAGTTGTTCTTGTTAAAGCAATTGATGACCTTTAAATACAAGGAGGGCAATCCTATTCTTGATCACATAAATGATTTTCAAGGTGTTCTTGATCAGCTATCAGGAATGGGTGTTAATTTTGATGATGAAATATAAGGATTTTGGCTTCTTAATACTCTACCGGATTATTGGGAAACTCTTCGTGTCTCTTTAACAAATTCTGCTCCTGATGGTAAGGTGACTATGGAATATGCAAAAAGTGGTGTGTTGAATGAAGAAGTTAGAAGAAAATCTCAAGGCACATCCTCACACAGATGTTTTGTACACAAAAGATCGAGGGAGAGATAAGATAAGAGATCTGAAAAGTAGAGGTAAAAATGAAACCAAGTCAAGATTCAGGAATCCAAATATTATATGCCATCATTGTGGAAAGAAAGGACATATTAGAAGATTTTACAAACAATTGAAGCAAGATCTTAAAGAAGGGAAGAAGGAAGAAAATAATGGAAACAATGTTGTTGTTGTTGTTCGAGATGACCTTCTTTTTGCTTGTGATAAAGATGTCATCAATTTTGTATCTCAAGTTACAAGTTGGATAGTAGATTCTGGAGCTACATCACATGTCACACCAAGAAAAGACTTTTTTGCATCTTATACTTCTGTTAACACTGAGGTGTTAAAGATGGGTAATGCTGGTGAGGTTAAGGTGTTTGGTGTTGGCACTATTTGTTTGAAAACCAACACTGGTTCAATGTTAGTCCTTTAGAATGTCAAGCATGCTCCAGACATTCCCTTGAATTTGATCTCTGTAGGACAACTAGATGATGATGACTATCATAATGACTTGTTCAATGGCCAATGAAAGCTGACCAAAGGCTCATTGATTANTTCTGTTAACACTGCGGTGTTAAAGATGGGTAATGCTGGTGAGGTTAAGGTGTTTGGTGTTGGCACTATTTGTTTGAAAACCAACACTGGTTCAATGTTAGTCCTTTAGAATGTCAAACATGCTCCAGACATTCCCTTGAATTTGATCTCTGTAGGACAACTAGATGATGATGACTATCATAATGACTTGTTCAATGGCCAATGGAAGCTGACCAAAGGCTCATCGATTATAGCTCAAGGAAGAAAGCATTCAAATTTATATGTGACACAAAGATCGATTCTTGGAGACTCTATAAATTTGGTGGAAAGCGAGACTTTATCAGAATTGTGGCACAAGAGGCTTAGTCATACGAGCGAAAGAGGGATTACCTGTTTGGCTAAGAAGAATTTGCTTGCTGGTGTGAAACAAACAAAGGTAAAAAGATATGTTCATTGCTTAGCTGGGAAACAGAAAAAAGTTTCTTTTCACAGACATCCTCCTTCAAGAAAGTCAGAGCTACTAGAGCTAGTACACTCTGATTTGTGTGGTCCTTTTAAAGTGAAGTCAAAAAGTGGTGCGCTTTACTTTGAAACTTTCATTGATGATCATTCTCGGAAGATTTGGGTATATCCTTTAAAATCCAAAGATCAAGTACTTGATATGTTTAAGGAGTTTCAAGCCTTATCTGAGAGACAAACGGGAAAGAAATTAAAATATATTCGCACTGATAATGGTGGTGAGTATATTGGACCCTTTGATAACTACTGCAAATCGCAAGGAATTCATCATCTGAAGACTCCTCCAAAGACTCCTCAATTAAATAGCCTGGCATAAATGATGAACAAAACTTTAGTTGAGAGAGTTAGATGCGTGCTTTCAGAGTCTAAACTTCCAAATTCATTTTGGGCTGAAACACTTAACATTGTTGCTTATGTTATCAATTTGTCTCTTGCTGTTGCTTTGGATGGTGATGTTCCAAACAGAGTTTGGTTTGGTAAGGATGTTTCTTATGATCACTTGAAAGTGTTTGGTTGTAAAGCTTATGTGCATGTTCCAAAAGATGAGAGGTCGAAATTGGATGTTAAAACTAAGCAGTGTATCTTCATTGGTTATGGTCAAGATGAGTTTGGATATCGCTTTTATGATCCAATTGATAAGAAGCTCATTAGAAGTCGTGATGTTGTGTTCTTTGAATATCAAACTATTGAAGATATTGACAAGGTTGAGAAACCAGATTCTCAGATTGATGAGAGCTTAGTTGATGTTGATCCAGTTCCTATTATTGATACATCTTTTGCACATGAAGGAACCCAAGATAATGAACAAGGTGTAAAACCTATAGATGTTCCTATTGGTGATGTTGTGGTTGATCATCAACCAACTGATGCTGAGATGGCAAAGTTGGATGCTCCAGAAACCTCTTGTAGAAGATCCACTAGAGAGAAGCGAAGCTCAACACGTTATTCTCCTAATGAGTATATCCTTTTGACTGACATGGGAGAACTTGAAGATTATGACGAAGTCATGCTAGATACTCATAGAGATAGGTGGGTAGAAGCCATGGAAGACGAGATGAAGTCACTTCACGAGAATGGCACATATGAGCTAGTGGAGTTACCGAAAGGTAAGAAAGCTTTAACAAATAAATGGATCTTCAGATTAAAGCAAGAGCAACATACATCTACACCTAGATACAAGGCTAGGTTAGTTGTCAAAGGTTGCCAAGATGAACACCCATCTCTACCTGGCTTCATCATTGAACCATGATTCTGATACCATTTGTTAGGATCGTAAATAATTTAGTGTAATGCGGAAGCTAGCAAAGCAAACCTCGAAAGACCACGAGTAAGAAGACAAATGAGAAATATACCTAAAGACACAAAGATTTAACGTGGTTCAATCGACCTACGTCCACAAAAAAGATGAGCAATGTCATGACTTAAGACCAGGGCCTAGACGTGACCGGCGAATGGGGAACTCGAAGGAACCCCAAACAAGCCTCATAGCATATCATCACACATTCTTGGTCGCGGAAGCAATTAAAATGACCATAAGTGATAAGCATAATCAAGGGGAAGTCGGGACTAAGGGAGCAAGAGAAAAAAAGAATGATACATAAATACCATAGATGAGTCAAGCTCAAACATAATACACAACTTGTCTAACACCACCTCTAAACATGGTTACTTAGCGGGGGACAAGACAAACTACCAGGCTCACCCTTATAGTCAACACGTAACTAAAAAGGAAAAGTCTTATACATAGCAAGAGATCATAAGCAACGTCCCCGGAATGGAGGACTCACCAATAACCTCGATAGAAAATCGTATTAGCCACGCGGAGGAGGATGGTCAAGCGATGCTCCGGTTCCTACATGGTGACATCATGTAGGCATAGAGTATGCATTAGTACGTTTGAATGTACTAAGTATATGAGATGCAATGCAATGCAACAATAGATGGACATCATAGGCCAAATGCATAATCAT
>NW_026029173.1:0-253 GCF_019186545.1 Solanum stenotomum | reverse complement strand
GTCTGAATTTCCTTTTATTTTTGTCATCTTATTTCCGCTCGCGCGTAAGAATCAGTAAAACGCGTTTCTGGGAAAATCGGCACGCGTAAACCGCCTTTAGGCAGTTTGGTTGCGTAGGTCACGTAAAAATACGCGGATTCAAAAAAAAAATCGCCTGAAACGGACAACCGAGGCCCGAGTTATGGCCGTTTGAAGTTTCCTAAATTCAAGGCCACCTTCCACATCTAAGATGATGAATTTCAAACGGCCGTAA
>NW_026029172.1:0-991 GCF_019186545.1 Solanum stenotomum | reverse complement strand
TAAAATGAAAAAATATTTTTAAAATAAACGTCAAATAAAATAAAATGGCGAGAGTATCAATGTTAACTTTATTAAAGGTCTAATATTTCTTATAAAAATAAACTTGGGAAATCAGATAAGATAATCATCCACCTCTTTTTATTTATTTTTATTTGTTTATGAAAGTTTGAGTCTCCCTCATAAAAAAACTTTTTTTATTAGAATTTAAGTTATAACTCTCTCTTCTTTTAGGTATTCAGTATTCAAAATTGATCTACATAGATTCATGTTGGACAGATTCACTAACGGAGATAAAGTGGATCTACAAGAAGTTCTTCATCCTTGTCACTCGAATTCGAGATCTCTGGTTAATAGTAAAGGAATTTTATATCTCTTCACACGACTTTTCTGTAAGTTTTAATATATCAATTCGTTTCCCTTTCATCAATTTGGTACCAATTGCTCTATCTTTTCTTCAAATTTATCTTATTAATTTTTCTATGATGTAAAATTTTTCATTTCCAAAAATTAAAAAAAAATGATTTTTTTTACATATTATGGAAAAATGATACGCGCCCAATCACTTATCAAGTTTACTGTTAAAGCAGAAAACTTAAAATTCTCCACCATAAACATATTATGTTTTATGTTTATGGTTAATTTACATACAAAAATATGTAACCTAACATACGGATAAATATGGAAAAATTACTTAAATACACAAGTTAATTTATCATATTTTCCAAAATTCCTTACTATTTTAAAAAAAAATCCTTATTTTCCTCACTTTCTCTCCTAATCTTTGATACACTCCTCAAACTCTCCACCCACATCACTTAATTTCCCCAAAATCAGCCCAACTTCCCCAAAATCATGCTTAACTTTATCAATTTCAAATTCTAAATAAGGTAGAAAAAATTGTATTCATACCAATCAGTATTCTTCACAAACACGTCTTTATCCGTGGGAATGGACAAAGATTTGGTAGTGGTTTTGCCCTCATGAATAACCA
>NW_026029171.1:0-784 GCF_019186545.1 Solanum stenotomum | reverse complement strand
AGGTATGGGAGTTCTTTATCTAGGGAAATCTATCACCCTAGAGCCAATTTCAAATGGTTTTCAACTTTTCCAAAGTTTGTGAAAAAGCCTAATTTCTACTCAAACTCATGGGTTCTTGCATGAAACGATTTCAAATGATAAGTTATGATATTATTGATGTTTATTTGATGTTTTAAGATGAAAAACTCCATGAATCCTTGTATTCTACAAAACCCCAAAATGTCTTTATGAAGTGGGTCTATTTCTATAAATTCAAAGTTGATGGAATTTTGTGTAAAGTGAATTGTATTGATATCTCTTGTGTTGTTTAATGTTTATTCATGATTAATTGTTGATAATGGGTGAATTAAGGGTGGTAAGCCTTATGAGTGAAGTATTGGTGATTGCTTGGATTTTTGGTGATTTTGGCTATGGCTTTGAATTATGGTAAGAAAGCTTGAACTCTCTTTATTGAATTAATTGTTGTTGCTAGGTTGAATCCACCTTCGGTGGAAGTGTTATATCTTGTTCTTGTGTGGTATTATTGTGAATTGTAGCCATGAAGGCATTGGGGAAGTTGTTGCATAATGTTGGAATATTGTATTATTGTGAACTGAGGCCATGAAAGGCATTATATGAGTGTTATTATATTGTTATATTATTATATATGAATGAGGCTATATGTAAAGTCCTATATGAAGCTATATGTGAAGGTATGATGTGAATGAGTTTTATGTGATCTTGTGATGATCCTATGTAAAGTGTATAGCATTGTGGGTTAAAGTATGATTTCTCATGATGTATA
>NW_026029170.1:0-599 GCF_019186545.1 Solanum stenotomum | reverse complement strand
AATTAAAACACAATCACACAAATAATCAATCAATAATATATCAGCTAATGCCCATATGCTTTGGCATTCTTGGATTAAAATCCGCATTCTATAGTAATAGACTTTCCCTTTATAACACCGGTACTCGTACCAATGCCCGTCACATCATTAGTACGAGACCCCCATCTTTCGCCCTTACCCATTGTCTATTCCATTTTTAAATCTTTAAATTAGGAAAACGTCGTCCAACGAAGTCTAAAAGTCTTAACATACCTTGGATGCCGAACACGTGTCACAAATCCTCAAGATTTTTCCTTCCCTTTTCGCAAAGCTTCAGAACGTTTCCAATCTACCAATCATGCATTATTTGTAAGCACGCGAGTTCATAGACACCCAAATTATTATATGCCTATCCTAGACCCAAAACTCACTCATATCTCTAACCAAGCTCCTAAATTAAGCATAAGATTAAGTCTCATTTTAACAAACAATTTCATAAATCTAGCAGGATAATAAGAAAAAAGAAAAGGTCGACACAACCGATTCCACCAAATTGAAAAATTCCTAAGTAATCGTCATCTTATCCCAAGGGAAACTTACGTTCCAGTGGCAACAACAAG
>NW_026029169.1:0-1410 GCF_019186545.1 Solanum stenotomum | reverse complement strand
TGTTCCATCCCCCAGGTTCCGTAATGATAAGAAAGGTAGGGCGTCAGGCTCTAAGTCTCAAGGTAGTGTTTCAGGCACCAAAACCTACCCAACTTGCCCGAAGTGTAGTAAGAACCATCCGGGTGAGTGCCTTGCAGGTAAGGAAGGATGTTTTGCGTGTGGCCAGTTTGGTCATAGAGTGAAAGATTGTCCTTCAAGACAGGGTCAAGGAGGAAATAATGGTAGAGCTCAGTCTACAACTTCAGCAGCACCAGCAGGTCGCCCGACTCAGCAGGGTAACTCTTCTAGTACTGGTGGCGGACAGCGCCAAAACAGGCTCTATGCTCTTCAGGCTCGTCAAGATCAGGAAGGTTCTCCTGATGTAGTCACTGGTACGTTACGAGTCTTTGATCTTGATGTTTATGCTTTATTAGATCCAGGGGCTACTCTTTCTTTTGTAACTCCATACATAGCAGTCCAATTCAGTGTTAGCCCAGAAATTCTGTCAGAACCTTTCTTAGTCTCTACTCCAGTCGGTGACCCAGTTATAGCTAGACGGGTATACAGAAATTGCCCTGTCACAGTCTCTCAGAAATCACCTCAGCAGATCTTGTAGAGTTAGAAATGGTAGACTTCGATGTCATTCTAGGTATGGATTGGTTACATTCATGTTATGCCTCAGTTGATTGTAGAACTAGGATTGTTCGTTTTCAGTTTCCAGACGAACCAATTCTAGAATGGAAGGGTAGTAGGCTAGCGCCTATGGGTCGATTCATTTCTTACCTTAAGGCCAGAAAGATGATCTCTAAGGATTATCTTTATCATCTAGTTCGGGTTAAGGATTCTAGTTCCGAATCCCCAACTCTTGAGTTAGTTCCTGTAGTCAGTGAGTTTCCAGAAGTGTTCCCAGAAGATCTTCCTGGAGTTCCTCCCGAAAGGGAAATAGACTTTGGAATTGATCTCCTTTCAGATACCCAACCTATCTCTATCCCTCCTTATAGAATGGCTCCAGCTGAGCTTAAGGAATTGAAAGAGCAGTTGAAAGACCTTCTAGATAAGGGCTTCATCAGACCTAGTATTTCACCATGGGGTGCACCAGTGTTGTTTGTGAAGAAGAAAGATGGTTCTCTCAGAATGTGCATTGACTATAGGCAGTTGAACAAAGTCACAATCAAGAATAAGTATCCTATCCCCATGATTAATGACTTGTTTGACCAACTTAAGAGTGCTAGTCATTTCTCAAAGATAGACCTCAGATCAGGTTATCATCAGCTTAGAGTCAGAGATAGTGACATTCCGAAGACAGCCTTCAGAACTCGGTATGGTCATTATGAATTTGTAGTTATGTCATTTGGACTAACCAATGCTCCTGCAGCTTTCATGGATTTGATGAACAGAGTGTCCAAGCAGTACTTGGACTTGTTCGTTATC
>NW_026029168.1:0-858 GCF_019186545.1 Solanum stenotomum | reverse complement strand
CGCCTTTCTCGCTTATACAAACAGAAATATAATTTATACATTTCTGTTTGTATAAAACAAGAGAAAATTGTATATACACATCCAAATATATTTATCTTTGTCCTATACACTTATAATTTACAATACAAATATTCTCCTGCCCAATCTTTCTCTCTTTCTCGCTTTATACAAACACATATTATACAATTAATCTTTTGTATATGTATACTGAAACAAAAACATATTATAGACAACTGTTTTCTTTTGTATATTTATAGCGTTTTAATTTATACATATTTATGTTTGTTATAGAACGCAATTATGCAAACTATAGTTATAGCATATAAATATAATTTTTGTGTTTGCTATATGTAAAAGTTGTAGGACAGGTGCAAAGTGGGCCAAAGGCCCAAAAGGCGAAATTAGGCCCAAGTATCGGCCCAGACGGACATAAATCAAACTTGGGCCTAAGACTCTCTCCCTCTCTTGTTTTATTTGTTTCGTATTTGTTTAATAGTTTATTTGCTAGTTAATTCCAATGTTTTTCTTTAATTCAATTCCTCAGAAAATGAACCAATCGTATCTTTTAAAATCAAACAAGTATATTTTATTTGACTTTATAATATCTAGTACTTAAGTAATATCCTTATATCATCTCTCTTCCCTTTAAAAACAATTTAAGTCTTAAGTTGTTATTTCTTCAAACCAAGTATGCATATTTTTCTTATATTAATTAGCCAAATAGTTGGTTATTGGATAACTGCATGTTAGCGGATGTTCTAGGTGCTTTAAAACCCTTTTTAGAACATTAATATGAACCCCGAATTCTTTAGATATTTTCAATTGGTTTCTGTTTTAATCTTTTGAAAAATAATAGTT
>NW_026029167.1:0-343 GCF_019186545.1 Solanum stenotomum | reverse complement strand
AAACCCTAACAAATCTCCCCTTTTGGCTGAATTTTCTTGACAAAATTTGATCTGTCTTCTTCAATTGATTGATAATCTTGTTCTTCACAAAATCTTCATGTATCACTGCTGCTTGCCATGGTTAAAAATAAAGTTTAAAATATATGGGTTAAAAATGGGTTAAAAATGTTTTATTTTTATTCTTAAAAATTGCAGCAACAGGAATGTTGAAAATATGGTTGAAACTTCTTCTCCACATGTAGCTTGACAAAAAATCTTCATTATCATCAAATTTGTTACAAATTGATTTGAAACCACTTGAACCTTTCTTCAATTTTGTTGAACCATTGGATCATTGAACCAT
>NW_026029166.1:0-398 GCF_019186545.1 Solanum stenotomum | reverse complement strand
AAGTTGTACGCTAAATATGAAAAGTGTGTGTTTTGGTTGAAGGAAGTTGCTTTCCTAGGCCATGTGGTGTCGGGGGATGGTATTAAGGTGGATCTTAAGAAGACCGATGTTATTAGGAATTGGCCTAGACCTTTGACCCCGTCAGATATAAGGAGTTTCTTGGGTTTAGCGGGTTATTATAGGAGATTTGTGGAAGGGTTTTCTTCTCTTGCTTCTCCTATGACTAAGTTGACTCAAAAGAAGGCTAAATTTGTGTGGTCGGATGAGTGTGAGGAAAGCTTCCAAACTTTGAAAGAAAGGCTTGTGTCCGCTCCTGTTTTGTCACTTCCAGATGGGTTAGAAGGTCTTGTTGTTTATTGTGATGCTTTCTGCATTGGTTTAGGTTGTGTGTTGATGCA
>NW_026029165.1:0-528 GCF_019186545.1 Solanum stenotomum | reverse complement strand
TTCACCGGAAGCAATTTTCTAATCTGAGCGACAATGTACCAAGAGCTTTGGAAATTATGTCCGTGTAAGTTCTTAATTATGGGTGTGAAGCGCGCCACACTCATGACTAAGAGGTTGCAAGCCTCTTTTTCACACTCAATTTATTTTGTCGTTTCTCCGAAACCAAAGGTTATCTTGCATAATAGACTTCCTTTTCAACCAATTGAGTTGAACTACAAGCAGCCTGATGCCCTAGGTTGAGGGATATGTAGGCAGAATCAATGTTGAAACCCGGCTGTATTCCAATATTCGCTCTCAAAGCTTATTCCCAAGCATTCCGGTATCTTCATAATCCGACATCGGGATGACCTTGGATTCTTTCAAAATCGTGCATCAAATCAAGCGTATCGAACAACAAGTGACATGACTTCTCGTATAGCTTGAGATATGTAGGAAACCCATTTTTGGGGTTCGGCTATAATCCCTAAAGCCTGTGCCAAATCCTTTTTTCAAAAGATGAAGAGGTAGTCGGTCAAAATTGGATTTGTC
>NW_026029164.1:0-359 GCF_019186545.1 Solanum stenotomum | reverse complement strand
AAACTCCACTTTTCTTTTATAAACATAACACAGTTTTTTTTTGTGGGAGGTTCTTTAACCGACAACCACCACTACGAGCCTTAGTGATGATACAACGTTTTACCTCACGTTGCCAAAGGACCATCCTATACCTTGCCATCGATATAGGACCTTACTTTTGCTTAGTGGATCCACTAGCCTAATCTTGCGTGATCATCTAAAAAGAATGATACGACAAGTCCCATGTTGGCGCATGGTTCTTAGGGAGAGTTGAGTTAATATGAACTCGTGTCCCCCAATTCGGTGCTCAATACTACTCCCAAAATTACTTTGGCTCATGCTTTTAAAATAGCTTCTTTCTTTGATTGAGATAATTACTC
>NW_026029163.1:0-589 GCF_019186545.1 Solanum stenotomum | reverse complement strand
ACCCTTCCATTTATCAAACCAAATTTGACCAACCCCCTTGAGTTGGTAGGCCGCCAATTCCGCCTTCTCACAAGCACCAACATCCATAATGGTCAAGATTTTGCATACCTCATTGATGAACTCTTGCGGGTCCTCATCCACCTTTGAACCATGGAAGACCGGAGGGTTCATCCTCATGAAATATCTCACCCTTTCCCCCGGGGTGGTAGTTCGAGGAGCTTGGGCTCCTTGTTGCACTTGGTTAGCTACCACTTGTGCAAGCATGGTGAGTGCATCACGGAGCTCACCATTGGTGGGTGGCTCTTCCGGTGATCGACCCCGTCTTCCCCTCATGTTTGGCATGATGATCTAGCAATCCAAAGAACAAGCGTTAGGGAGGAATCACCTTATCGCACTCTAAGCACGACATAGAACATGAAGAAGGGAAACCTTTCCTAAAACGTTTTGTAGCCTCCCATTCATAGTCGTGGCGCGCTTCACAACCATGATTAGGACTCTACTCAACGTGGTGTGTTGGACTCCGAGGATTTAAAAACCTAGTGCTCTGATACCAAGCTTGTAACGACCCAAGCCTAGGGCCTAGACATGA
>NW_026029162.1:0-541 GCF_019186545.1 Solanum stenotomum | reverse complement strand
TTACCAGATCAAAGAATCCCAGCAATCATAATTATTACCGTGAGGATTGAGCTGCCAAAAGAGATTATCCTCCTTTGGGCTGGAAGATAAGATTTATGCAGTCCATAGAAAAAGAAAAAGAAGAAAGTATTCTGAAGCCAAATGCTCTTGGATGGGTAGTTGAATAGGGGGATAAATCCTTTTTTCTCCTTTATATTGAATGTAGTCAATCATTGTTTGGTATGAATGGAAATATTTTCCATGGAAGGTAAAAACTCTATATTCGCGTGATTGTTCGATTGCACGGAGTTTTGATTTCCATCATATCAGATAGAGGTACGCAATTTACTTCTAACTTTTATAGGACCTTGTAGGCTAAGTTAGGTACTAGATTGGATCTTAGTACCACATTTCACCCTCAGACCAATGGATAGTCTGAGCAGACAATTCAAGTGTTGGAAGATATGCTTCATGCGTGCGTGATAGATTTTAGTGGTCATTGAGATCATTTCTTACCTTTGGCAGAGTTTTCGAACAAGAATAACTATCACTCAAGTATTGA
>NW_026029161.1:0-635 GCF_019186545.1 Solanum stenotomum | reverse complement strand
AAAAAATTGGACGAATTTTGTTCTTAAAATCTGGAAATTTCCAGATATCACTCCTCTGCCACGTGTCGTCACGTGGCTCTGCCACGTGTCATCACGTGGCTCTGCCACGTCACCGCCGCGTCAAAATTTTACAACCCTTCAAACTTAAATTTCGATGTTTCGGACTCGTTCGGAGTCGGAAAAATACAAACCTTATTTCGGACTCAACGGTGAAGGCGGAATTTCCATTTGGAGCTCGCTTCGACGAAAAGTGGGTCCCACACCCAGTATCATTTGAACCAGATTCCACAATTGCTATCTAAAGTCTCGAGAAGTGAACAAAGGGTCGTTCTAGACCAAAATTAATATTCTGAAGCTAACCTAGCTGTCAGAATTTTCATCTGAGCACAACTTCCAAGAAGGTTGACCAAAGTCAACTTTTCAAGTCATTACAATATCCACTACTAAACGAACTTTCGTCCGCGAAAGTAAGAGTCAAGAAGTACCTGAATGCTCAAATAAGTCGGGGAACTGTGTCCGCATCTCATGCTCGGTCTCTCAGGTAGCCTCCTCAACTGGACGATGTCTCCAAATCTTAAGCGCAAAAACCACCGCCACCAACTCTAAATCATGAGTGGGGTAGTTGCGCTCATGAA
>NW_026029160.1:0-205 GCF_019186545.1 Solanum stenotomum | reverse complement strand
AAAATGAAAATTTTGAAGTTGAAAATATTTTTGAAAAACAAACTTAAATTTTTTTTGGGGGTGGAGGGGTCGAGTGTAGGGGTGAAAAATGAAATTTTGAAGTTGAAAATATTTTTTAAAAACAAACTCAATTTTTTTTTGGAGGTAGGGGCGGGGGTGGGTGGGTGGTTGAGGATCGAGATGAAAAAATAAAAAATTGAAGTTG
>NW_026029159.1:0-2550 GCF_019186545.1 Solanum stenotomum | reverse complement strand
CTTATTTTCTATTGCAAAGTATAATCTCTGATATAATGTTATATAATCAACTTAATTTCTTTTTCTTGAGATAATTTTTATGTGCTTCTTCTTTTTATTGGCAATGTTAAGCAGAAGTTAAAGTTTGAAAATATCTTTCTAGCAATTAGACAACATCAAGATCGTTACTTGATTTGTACTGTTTATACACTTCTTATTGAAAAATAGTAAATTAACGACATCAATTATTTTAAATATATATTTAATTCCGCGTTCGCGCGGATGAGTACACTAGTTTATAACTCAATGGAATTTCCAAGCAGAAGTGGAATAGATTGGAGTCCCTTTCCAGCTAACCATGAAAGACCCTCCATTTACATCCACACTGCAAGAACTCCTACAAGCAAACTGCTGAATAATCAAGTTAGCTTGATACAAACATGTGTTACTCAGCTTTACTTCCTCCATTCCAAACTTCCTGAAAAATGATCTCCACACATCAAGATTCACACTTCTTATGACCCTTTCCTCCCCTTCATTTCCTACTATGTTCCGAATCCCTCCTCCGTATGACACTTCTAGTGTCATCCTGTGTTGATCATCCCGCTTCATTACATCTTCCAGGCAATCAAATAATGCACTGTAGTAGAATAATGAATCTATGAATCGGTTCACGAATAGAGGTGAATTAAGATTTGCCTCTACTTCTGATACTACCATTAGTGATGGTTGTAGCCTTCTTACAACTCTCATTGCAGTTTCTAAACAGTTTGGTACACAAATCATTGCTCGTAGAAAGAATGCTGCATGGATTACTACCCCTTCGTCAGGTTTTATGTCGAAGTGGTCTTCAGTTAGTTGGTTTCTATCTGGTAAAAAGATGATCTTGAATGAGAAGGGGAAGTTCAAGGAATTAGCAAAACTCTCTAAAGACTTGCCTGTTTCTATTACTCTTTCTTTATTGACTGATTCGATAACTGTGATCTTCATATGTTCGATTGGGTTGTCTTTTCGCTCTGCTGCTGCTTGGATCAAGGATGCCCATTGTACCCCTGTTCTGATAAGGAAATCAATTAGGTGAACTTTGGGTTTCGTTGCTACACTTTCTAGTATGGCTTGAATTCCTGTGAAATGCACTATTTGGCTGAATGGAACTTCTTGATGTAATGCTACGTATGAGGCGTGGAATCTTGATGCAACACAGATACTGTTAAGTTCATCTGTTTCCGTGCAGATTTTTGGCATTAATTTTCCTGTTTCTCTATCGATCCTCTCTCCAAGTGCTTGTGCAAAATAAAAGACTGCTCTTTGCACAGGATTACCTGTGTTTGATGCAAGTAGTTGGCATTGACTCAAAAATTTCCTTGCACGGTCGTATTGCTGGTCAGAAACTTTCTCAGCTGCAGCTAGGAGGATTTGGGCAAGTTCTACGTCTTGATTATCTTCAGGAGAAAGGTCTGAGAAAGAAGAACCATAGGGATGCAAAAGATTGTTTATGTTGATGAACTTGTTGGAAGAGAACTGGATGAATCTTTCTCCAGCTAGCCTCATGATTTGCGTAGCTGAGAGCTTCTGGTGCACGTTGGCTCCACCATTCACATCTCTAACTTTAACCCCTTCAGTATTCTTGCGCCTTCTCGGATTGTTCCTCAGCAATTCAAAAGGAGCTAGAGATAGAAAAGGTACCTCGTCCACCTCGCTTCCTGTTTCTAGATCATTGAGCTTTATTTTTCCTCGACTTAATTGACCTGCATAATGGGCAGCATGCACATTCATTTCTTCTTGTTGTTTATTCATTTCTTGTAATTGTTGATTGACTGCATATTCTTGATAGAACCCATAGTTGGTACAGAAGTTCTGGATATCTGTGGGATCCTCCATAACTGATGAGTGATTTCAACTCTTTGCAATATCTACTCTACAACCTCTGATAGAGCCATCACTCCCTGGGATTTGGTTGGAAGTGAATGATGCAAGATGGAACAAACAAGGGATTGGTCATATCAGAACTGAGAGTAATTTGCAAGTGCCTCTTGATCCGCTAAGGTTAGCAGCAGGTAATATTATTGATATTTCATCAAATCCCAAGTTTATAATTACAAATTAAAGCTGTGCAACTGGCTGACGATGGGACGACTTGAAACTTTTGAGAGATTAACCCTTCATAAAAAAGAGCATATTCAGCTGAATACAATATTTTGACAGACTGTGACGTAAACCTCTAAAAAAATTGGCAATATCGATTAGTTTCACAGAGTTATTATCATCTAGAAAAAACGCATTTGTATATCTTGTTAATCTTTGTGTTTAAGATGTCAAAGTAATATTGCTGGCTTTCTAGAGTTTTAATAAGAATAGAAAGACAAGAAAAAAAATAAGGCATGGCACTAAGGACAATGTGATTTATGTTGTGATTTATGACCCTTCTTAAGAAATTCAGCCTACCTACTTTTGGACATACTGTACTTCTGCTAGGTAGTCATTTTCTAAATTGAGATGGTGACAGGTTATGTGAATAACAATTGGATAACAGTTGAAGAAAATAGGCTTAAGTCATATGCGGCCCCCTAA
>NW_026029158.1:0-667 GCF_019186545.1 Solanum stenotomum | reverse complement strand
AATTCTACTTCGCGATTTGAATTTGGTTTCCGATTTGGTTCCAAGGACTTACATTGATTGCCTATGTGTGGACGGCGTTTCACGGATATTTATGAGTATGGATCAATTGAGACTCTTTCAGCAGCTACATTGGCATATTTATAGAGCATCCGGTTTGAGGTTCGGCCTCTATTGCCCATACACTTATATAGAGCATCCGGTTTGAGGTCCGGCCTCTATTGCCCATACACTTATATAGAGCATCCGGTTTGAGGTCCGGCCTCTATTGCCCATACACTTATATAGAGCATCCGGTTTGAGGTCCGACCTCTATTGCCCAGATACTTATATAGAGCATCCGGTTTAAGGTCCGGCCTATATTGCCCAGATACTTATATAGAGCATCCGGTTTAAGGTCCGGCCTCTATTGCTCAGATACCTATATAGAGCATCTGGTTAGAGTTCCGGCCTCTTATACTTGATACTTGTGATTGGTTACTTGGGTATTTCTGGTGAGCATCCGGTTCGAGGTTCGGCCTCTGTACTGTCAGATTCTACTAATTATGGTTGAGGTTCTGGTTCGATGTTCTTTGTTCTTGGGTTCTTTTATGCAATTCTCTTTAGTTATAGTTATTCTGTGTACTCGTCGGGCTTATGGAGGTCCGTTCGAGTTTTTATTTAACTTGCG
>NW_026029157.1:63155-106715 GCF_019186545.1 Solanum stenotomum | reverse complement strand
CAGAAGCACAATTTATACATTTTGTTTTTGTTTGTATAAGCCAGAGAGGCGAGGGTGGCGAGCGAGATTTGGAGAGTGGCGAGCGAAGTTTGGGAGATGGGAGAGAGGGGAATGAAAATATATGTATATATACAATTTCCTTTCGCTTTATACAAACACAAACACATTTTATACATTTGTGTTTGTATAAAAGCGAGAGAGGCAAGCGAGACTGCCACCAAACGAGAGTGGCGAGCGAGATTCCACCATAGAGAGTGGCGAAAATAGCAATAGTTTGCTATAGGGTACAATTAAATCAAAGTATATTTATAGCATTTAATTTGAATTAATAGTTTGTTATTATATACAATTTTCCCTTCTTAAAATTGTGTTGGGCTTAAATTTAATTTCCATAACAAATAACTATCACAGGGCGTACGTTTATATTTTTGTCATAACATCCTACAACATGACTTAAAGAACTTATAGTCGATCTAGTCTACGAATCTATTCTAATTATCAATGAATTTCACAAATTTTAAGTGGAATGAGGATTGTAATTCTTTCTACTTCTCAAGGTATAATGATAGATTGAGAGACTCGTCTAAAAGGAATAGGTGCCCTCTAAGCATAAGGTCGATTAATAAAGGACAAAAATTAAAGATAGGCTTCTTTAAAGGGGCAAGTTGTGTAATTTCTTCCTAGCATGTCCATTAGCTCGTCAATTACGAAATGACTTATATATATATTTTTGACAATATATTTCAACGTCTTTTAAGACTTAGGCCCACAATTGAGATACCCTTCCATACTTGCATGAACAGTGACTCAATGACTTCCAAGTCGTTCCAAGTCTGCCCGTATTTTACAAGCTGAGAAATAAATTCCATTGACTTACAAGTCTTGTGTTATTTAACCTACTATCTCTGTGCTATGTATTGTAATTATGTAAATTATAGCTAATATTCATAATCACGGTTCAAACTTTAGCAATTTATGTAAATTTTTCCTCAAAAATTTGCAAATTTTGCGCAACATGACCCGCGACGAAAATGATACAACTATTGACAGGATCATTGACACTTATGTTCTTGAATTTTTATGCTGGTCTTTAATTTTTATCTAATAACTGATAAATTTTGTAATGTGTATCTTTGTATCAAGGGAAAATGGCCTGATATACCCCTCAATTTTGCCATTTGGAACTGATATTCCCCCTCGTTATGAAAATGACTCATACATGCCCTTACCGTTATACAAACGACTTACATATACCTTTACTGTTACAAAATGAGCTCACATATAGTCATACACCCTTTATTTAACGGAAGTGGAAAAATTAGTTTTAAATTTATATTTTCGACTTTTAAAAAAAATAAAAAATCATTTAAGGGTGTATATGATTTTTCTAGAAAATTTCAAGGTAAATTTTTATCTTTTTCATACAGAAATTATTTTTTGACTTCTTGATTATCATTATTTGAGTTTCATATTCTTATTTTATTTTTTCTTTCATTCCTTCCTTAGTGTAAAGAAAAAAATTTAAAACTATTTTTTTTTGCTATATTGTAATTTAGTTTTTGTATTTGAAGAAAAAAAAATGTTTGAGGAGGATTAAATATACCCATGTGGGATTATATTTTTTTATAAAAAAAATAATTAATAATTTTTTCACTTCCGTTAGATGAAAAGGGTATATGTGAGCCATTTGTATAACAATAGGGATATATATGAGCCACTTTCATAACGAGGGGTATATCAGCTCTAAATGACAAAGTTGATGGGTATATATCAGAACCTTTTATTTTCTCTTGTATCAATGTTTTAGTTTTAAAGCTAATATGTGTATTTGTGAATCTATGTGTGTGTGAGAGAGAGGAGGGAGGGAGGGAGATTGCGTATCTATGTATTTCAGTTTAATTGAGATACAAGTTGCATTTGAGATACAAACTGTTTGTCTTTTTGCTCACCTCTCTCCTCTTCAAAACTATTTTGATGAATTGTAGTTTTGTAAACTGTAGCTACTATTCATAATTATAGTTCAAACTATAATTATTTATGAAAATTCCTCAACAAAATATGCAACATTCCGCACTAGATAGCCTGTGAAAACTATACAACTATTGACATGGTTATTGGAACTTATGTTTTTAAAATTGTGTTGGTCTTTCATTTTTATCCTCATAAAAAATAACTTTCGCAGGGCTCCCATACATGATTTAAGAGCTTATGTCCATTGGATATTTGCCTTGAGTTTCTTACCGTAATTAGATTTTTCTTTTCTAAAAGGGAAATACAAAGTCTCCATATTTAGCTAGTTTTTTTTTTTTGTTGTAGGAAAAAGTTTATGACTTTATAAATAGACGCTCATTCATTCTAACTTAGTCGCATTCACAATGTAGTCCATGCGGCTTTGAAAATTTTGTGTAGGGGGATAATTTGTGAGACACAAGTGTTACGTTAACACTTGTATGCACCTCTTTTTATTCCGAGTGAATTGTGTGGGTTATTTCTCTTCATATTTTGTACTCTCATATTTATATAGTGAATTGCACATCTCTTCTTGTTGAAGTGGGTTGATTGACTGAACTACGTTAAACATTTGTGTCTTTTGGTATATTTCTTGTTTGTCTTCTTATTCATAATATTTCAAAGTTTGCTTTGCTAGCTTCGGTATGACACCTGATTATTTCGATCCAACAATGTCCACNCATAATATTTCAAAGTTTGCTTTGCTAGCTTCGGTATGACACCTGATTATTTCGATCCAACAATGTCCACCAAGTATAAGTTCGATTATTGATTATTGAAGAACAAAAATTAAAGATCAACCTATTTGAAAGACAAATTGCGCAATTTCTTCCTATTGTTCGTCAATTACGAAATGACTTGAATATTATTTGGAGATCATGATCTCCCAATATATTTCCACAATTGAGACACCCTTCTAATTCTAATTCGTTTTTTGGTATATATATATACTTACATGAACACTGACACATTGACTTCCATGTCGTTCTAATTCTACCCGTTTTTTACAATCTGAGAATTAAATGCATCGACTCAGCAAGACATGTAGTGATTCACTACAGTATAAAACTATACCTTCACAATTATTCATCAATAACCAAAACAAACAACTGAAATCTTTCAGCTTTCAAGATGGTTCCCAGAATATTTTTTTTCCTTCAGTTTTTCGCTCTCTTCACTGTTACTTTTGCTTCCACTGAGGAAGCAACTGCTCTCCTCAAATGGAAAGCAACTTTTCGAAACCAAAATAATTCCTTATTGGCTTCATGGACACTAAGTACTGATGCATGCAGGGGTTGGTATGGAGTTATATGCTTTAATGGTCGGATAAACAGGTTGAATATTACAAATGCTGGTGTCATTGGTACACTCCATGATTTTCCATTTTCATCTCTCCCGTTTATCGAATATGTTGATCTTAGCATGAACCATCTCTCTGGTATCATCCCCCATGCAATAGGAAACCTCACTAATCTTGTCTATCTTGACTTGTCGTCTAAATCAGTTTTCGGGGAAAATCCCACCTCAGATTGGCTCGCTATCAAAGGTTAAGACTCTCTTCATTCCTATTGACATAGGTAACTTAACTGAGCTCGAAACTCTGCAGCTTTATTCTAACCAACTTTTTGGTCCCATTCCTAGTGAATTGGGGAATCTAAAAAACCTCGATGATTTGAAGCTATCCCGTAATAAACTTACTGGTTCAATTCCAATTACTTTAGGTGACTTAACTGAGCTCAAAATTTTGTACCTTTATTCTAACCAACTTTCTGGTTTCATTCCTAGTGAGTTGGGGAATTTGAAAAACCTCTATGAGCTAGAACTATGCAATAATCAACTTAGTGGTTCAATTCCAATTACTCTGGGTTACTTAACTGAGCTCAAAATTTTGAACCTTCATTCTAACTACCTTTCAGGTCTCATTCCCAGTGAGTTGGGGAATATGAAAAACCTCACTGATCTAGAACTATCCCATAATAATCTTACTGGTTCAATTCCAATTACTTTAGGTGACTTAACTGAGCTCAAAATTTTGTACCTTCATTCTAACCAACTTTCTGGTCTCATTCCTAGTGAGTTGGGGAATCTGAAAAACCTCATTTTTCTGGATTTATGTAATAGTCAACTTACTAGTTCAATTCCAATTACTCTAGGTAACTTAACTGAGCTTAAAATTATGTACCTTTATTCTAACCAACTTTCTGGTCTCATTCCTGTAGAAATAGGGAAGATGAAATCACTTGAGAGATTATCCTTATGGAGTAATAATCTTTATGGTCCAATTCCAATAACTCTGGGTGACTTAACTGAGCTCAAAGTTCTGCATTTTTTTTCTAACCAATTTTCTGGTCCCATTCCTAGTGAATTGGGAAACTTGAAAAACCTCACTAATTTGGATTTATCTGATAATCAGCTTACTGGTCCTATTCCTGCTTCCTTTGGCAATTTGAGAAACTTGCAGTCCCTACATCTCACTGCCAACAAACTCTCTGGTTCTATTCCAAAAGAACTTGCATATTTGGAGAACTTGGTTGTGCTGGAAATGGATGAAAATCAGTTTTCAGGCCATTTGCCTGAGTATATTTGCCAAGGTGGGAAACTTGAGAAGTTCACGGTGGCTAGCAACAAGCTGACAGGGAAATTACCAAGAAGCTTAAGCAAGTGTTCGAGTTTCAAAAGGCTGCGCTTCAATAATAACAGTTTTACTGGGAATTTATCTGAAGCTTTTGGCATCCATCCAAAGCTTCAGTTCATTGATTTGAGTGACAATGATTTTCATGGTGAACTCAACAGCAACTGGGGGAAATGCGAAAATTTGACTGATCTGCGTGTAGCCAGAAATAACATTAGTGGTAGCATACCACCAGAGATTGGAAATGTCAGAGGGCTTTTAGGACTTGATCTTTCATCAAATTATTTGATTGGGCAGATTCCAAAGGAATTTGGAACATTAATTTCTCTGGTTAAGCTTTCTGTGCAGAACAACAATATCTCTGGCAATATCCCGGAGGAACTTGGGTCACTGACAAAGTTAGAGTCCCTCGATCTATCAGACAACAGATTGAATGGGTCAATCCCGACATGTATAGGAGATTTCGTGCACTTGTTTCAGTTGAACCTGAGCAACAACAAGTTTGGCCAGAGTATTCCCAAGGATATAGGGAGGATGACTCAGCTTAATCTACTTGATTTAAGCTATAATCTTCTGCTTGGAGTCATCCCACCTCAGTTAGCCAATTTGAAGGTGTTGGTAAGCTTAAATCTTTCCCACAATGGCCTATCTGGGTGCATTCCTCAAGAACTTGAAGGTTTGACTGGTTTGCAGGATGTTATATTGTCATACAATGAGTTGGAAGGTCCAATCCCTAATAATAAAGCTTTTATCAATGCCTCATTGGAGGGTAATAAAGGTCTTTGCGGTAATGTAGCAGGACTCCATCCCTGTGAAAGGCTGTCTTCTATGGTGAAGAAGCACTCAATGTCGAAGGGACGTAAACTCATCCTCATCATTGTACTTCCTGTTATTGGAGCACTTGTTCTACTCTGTGTGTTTGTTGTTGTTTTGTCTATGTGTGATAAAAGAAGTAGAGTTAGAGATGTTGAAAGACGGGATGATGGTTGGATTTCGATAACCATTTTGGATGGGAAGGCATTGTACAGGGACATCTTAATTGCCACAGAGGAGTTTGATGCAAAATTTTGCATCGGGCAAGGAGGACATGGTAGCATTTACAAGGTAAACCTTCCATCAATAGGGAATATAGCTGTGAAGAGACTTCATTCTTCATTTGATAATACACCTCCCAAAAGCTTCTTGAATGAAGTAAGGGCATTGACTGGGATTAAGCACCGGAACACTGTGAACCTCTATGGCTATTGTTCGAATGCACAACACTCGTTCTTGGTTTACGAGTATGTGGAGAGGGGGAGTTTGTCTAGTATTTTGAGCAGCGAAGTTGAGTCCAAGAAATTGGATTGGTTTAAAAGGGTGAATGTCATCAAGGGTGTTGCTTTTGCTTTATCTTACATGCACCAGGATTGTTCACCACCGATTGTTCATCGAGACATATCAAGCAGTAATGTTTTGCTTGATTCTGAGTATGAAGCTCGTGTTGCAGACTTTGGCATAGCAAAGCTTCTCAAGCCAGACTCATCCAATTGCACTGCACTTGCAGGGACATATGGCTATATTGCACCTGGTGAGGTCTAACATAATTTTTTATTCTTTTCTTAAACTTCATGAATTATAGCCAAACACTCCATTGTTTTTATCTCATTTACACATTTAAATTGCTAATACTGTTTTGAAAATTGTATTGTTTCAGAGCTTGCATATACAATGAAGGTTATGGAAATGTGTGATGTCTATAGCTTTGGAGTATTAGTATTTGAGATAATCAAAGGAAAGCATCTCGGGGAATACATTACTGTGCTAGCAAATTCATCGACTATAGATCATGTGCAGCTTAGTGATTTGCTAGATGAACGTCTTCCATATCCTGAAGATGAAGTAAAAGATGTTTTGGCTTTTATCATCAAGCTAGCAATCTCTTGTTTGCTTGAAGCTCCCAAATCAAGGCCAACAATGCACTTCATCTCTCATAGGTTATCATCAATGGATGCACGTCCGCCTACTCATGTAAAGCGAGCTTTGTAATCCCTGATATATATGTAAGGTGTCTTTGTATGAAAATGAATAATTTACGACACCAAGTGGTTGTGAAGTAAGTTATTTTGATGAGAAGGTCCATGCCAAAGTTATTACTGGGAGTAGTATTGTTGTATTGTCAAGGTGCTTATCTGGTTTTATTGCATTAGAGTGTATAATGTAGAAGGTAATTGTTTTTTTCAGTTGAAAGATGGAAATCTTATTTATAACTTATGAATCAGTATTTCAGTAGATAGAGAGGAACAGCAGTTTACAAGATACCGTTACAGATACTACTGTCTTAGCAGCAAACTAGCCCATGTATTCCAAGTTTCATATTTCGCTTAGTACAACTGATGTTATATTTGAGACTGGTTTGCATAATTCTTATAGCACATGAAAAATCTCAAACTGTGAATACTTCTAAATTATGATTCACACAGCAATACATGCCCAAAGAATGATAGTATATGGAAAAAGATCAAAAGATCATATTTGCCCTTAAGAATTCATACATATGGATCCTACAAGAAAAGGGTGAATTACATAGGGATTTTCCTCGGGATTAGTATGAAAATTTACCGGAAAATAATTTTCCTTCACACTTTTCCTAATGTCGAATACCCCATTTATCCGAACGAGTGGAATATCAAATTACTAGATTTATGTAAATAATTCAGCTGAGATCCCAATGCCTTTCATAGAAGGTCTTTCTAGCAAGAGAATAGCAAATATCACATTTGACGTTTTAGGAATTTCCTAGGAGTCGTGCTAAATGAAGGACAGAGCTTAGCCTTAACATACCTTTCCAATGAACGCTCGAATGCCAGTAGTTTCTTCAAGAAAGTTGTTCCTTACGTCCTACGCTTCGCAAACACTATATATACACAGCTAGTATGCACCTATAAACAATTCATAATTGTGCTTAAATCGGCAGATTTGTCATATGACCCCCACTTGACGAAAGGTCCATAGAACTTCGTAAAAACAATCATAAAAGAGTCCCGAGATGATTACCTTAGCAAACCAAGTGTAAACCTTGAAGAAACACCAAAAACTACCAATTTATATCTTCAAAAACTAGCTCCAAACGCATCTAATAGAAGGGGAAAAGATTGCCACGTGTAGAGATCACATTTCTAGGCACGGGGGCAACCTTTAATGGTAGAAATTGCTAAAAACTAACCTTCATCATGCAATAACTCCATTAGAACCCTTACTTCAGCTTTCTTTCTTGTTAGGACGTGAAAAGAAATGCTTTTATGGGTTAAAACGTCGAGTAAGACGACATATCATATTTTTGACCCGACCTAGATTCTGCCCAGGCAGTTTGCCGTAAAACCCTCATAACTTTTTACTCCGATGTCGGTTGGATACGGGGTTTTGTACTTTGCAAACTATTTTTTTTTTATATATTTACTCCTACCAGTTACCATCCAATTTTGGATATTTTCCCTTAAACTATTAACTCTCCACCCTTATTATCTTGCTGGCGCCTACACAAATATATTTTTATTCCAATTAAATTTTTCTTTCAATATCTTCTAACCGATATGTATACCCGACCCAACTAACCTAATAAACCCATTCCCTAATATGAGATATTGGAAGTGTTAGTAAAAACGTAAAAATAAAGAACAAGGAAGAACAACAATATTTAACGTGGTTCGGATCAAAATGATCCTACGTCCACCAAAGAACATCTGCACCAATATTTATTTCACTCTACAAAGAATACAAGTGAAATACTACAAGAGAGAACATCAAATGCCTTAGAAGGTGAGAAGGCAAGTGAGAGGATAATATGAAAATGAATTAAGAGCTACTTATTTATAGGAATGAATTCTTCCTATTGATGTCATCCATGATATCACTATGTGTCAAAAATGTCAAGTCATTTTATGATTTACCTAAATTTCACCTATCAAGATACTATCTTGACTTTTTATTTTGTACTAATTATCTTCCTACCAAATCTTCACATTAATTCATCTTCCATTGAGTTTGATTCCACAAGGACCAAACCAACTCTTTCAATCTCCACCTTGGTTTGCGTTCCGAGCATGCGTATAAACAACTCTGGCCAAAACTTCTAAGCTTACTTGGCAGTCCCATTGTAAGAAACAAGAAGAATCAAACCTTTGTTGAACATACTAGCTCCACCTAGCAATTGTTCCTCAAGAGTTGCATCAGTTGATGCGTACTCCCGCTAAGTCCTTGCAGTGTGCAAATTTGGCAAGCGGGACTATCTTGGTTAACATGTCTGCAGCGTTATCATTTGTGACAACCTTCTCAACCTTGATAGCTCCCTCTTCAACGACATCTCGAATAAAAAAGAATCTGACATCAATGTGTTTGGTGCGCTTATGAAATCTTTGATTTTTAATCAAATGAATAGCACTTTACTATCACATCTTAGAATTGATTCCAGTTGAACCAAACTCAATTCTGCTACCAAACCTTTCAACCAAATAGCTTCTTTCACTGCCTCCGTTGCTGCCATATATTCTGCCTCTGTTGTAGACAAAGCGACAATCGACTGTAAAGTCGATTTCCAACTAACGCTACTGCCAACGAGAGTAAAGATGTATCCAGTTGTAAACCTCCTTCTATCAAGATCCCCTGCATAGTCCGAATCTACATAACCGAGAACTGAAATACCTTCACTTTTCTGAAAGGTCAGACCAACATCAGGAGCTCCTTTGAGATATCTCATTATCCAATTCACAGCTTCCCAATGTCTTTTTCCTGGATTTGCCATATACCTGCTTACCACACTTACAGATTGAGCAATATCTGGATGTGTGCCCACCATAACATACATAATTCTGCCAACTGCGCTCGCATAAGGAACCTTTGACATATGCTCCACCTCATCCATAGACTGGGGCATTTGTAACTCTGAAAGCTTGAAATGAGAAGCTAACAGTGTACTTACATGCTTACTCATATGCATATTGAATCTCTCAAGAACATTTTCAATGTACCTCTTCTGAGAAAGATGTACAACACCGTATTCTCTTGAAATCTCCATTCCAAGGATTTTCTTTGCAACTCCCAAATCCTTCATGTCAAATTCCTTGCTCAACAATTTCTTCAAAATATTTATATAAGTGATGTTGTTAGCAGCAATAAACATATCATCAAAATACAACAATAGATAAATCATAGAGTTACCATGCATCTTCTTGTGATACACACTGTTATACCCCATTTTAACCGGGTCAAAATAGTGTACAACATTTTGGAGATTTCTAAAGTTAACTAACTTAAGAAGTTGCCACCTAATTATTTAGGGTGAATTAGGGCAACTAAAATTGATTAAAGTCATGCCTAAAGTTAAACTTCATTTTAAGGTCTACAAAATATGAGATTCTAGATGCAGGTTCAATTAATCTAAAGGAAAGGGGTTAGGCATCCTTTAAGATCCATTAAAAATGGTTAACTGGCCGAACTTAAATTTAATTAGGCTATGTAAAAGAGGTAAGAAACAAGTTTAAACTGCTAAGTGAATGAATATGTATTTTCATTAAGTAACAAAAATAGTGTCAGTGGGATTTGAAAGAAAGTGATGGGCTAATCCAAATGTAAAAACAAACAATCTGCTAGGTTAGGCTTAAAAGAATATAAGTTGGTTGCTTCTTTTGTTTTTATAGAAAAATCTAAAGTTAATTATTTTTATTCAAAATGGTTAGATCTTGTGAGGCTAAACAACTGTAGCTATTATTAAATTATATCGGTCTATTTAGGAAAAAGTGTAAGTCCACGACCAAAGTTAAAACAAGCATCATTGATTAGTTTTACACTCACGAGTAGTTAAAAGATAATAGGTAATTGAAATTATTTTTTTTTAAGTATTAAACATGACTCTAGAGAACAAGCTGATTGTTTTCAATTCAAGTTATTAAACTAAGTGACTCACCAATAAAGTATTCAAATAGAGATCAAATATGTCTAGATTGTAAAATAAAGCATCACAGCAAACCAAATAATTAAGCAAGCATAATGGTAAAGAATAGGCTAGACAACTAATTGGCTTTGGAAATAGGAAAAAGCAAGTAAGTGTTTTATCAAAATATGAATGTTCAATCCCATGTTCGGTTTATGCAAGCTCCATGTGACAATGGTGTCGTTGAGTCTCATGGTGAGACTCTTCGGCTTCGGTGTGTACATGTAAAGACAAGAAAAAAATGAGAATTAGAGAGTTAGGAAAATCAACTGTAACAACTTCAAATTAAAAACATACAAAGCAGGTGACATGTAAAGGGCTTAAACAAGTCATAAAACACACACACACACACACACACACACACACACACACACATATATATATATATATATATATATATATATATATATGTATTAGCTTAACTAATATCAAATGGAAGTTTGAAAGGGATAATTTGTGTTCATAAAAATTCCCAAGTCTTCATCTTGAACATACATATATCACAGTAGTTGAAACTAGAGAGATTCCTACAATATGATTTTTAGTCGAAGACACAACAATGACAGACAAACAATATGTACAGACACTCACATGTTTACAACAATCAGACCGAGTGATACAAGGAGGTGAAAGGACTGGCCTTTCTTACTATCCACGTAGATATCAAACAAGTCAAGGCGAGCAACAAATAAATTGAGACGTCACTTATGTAAACTCGTGTTCATTCAGAAATGATACAAAGACGATAAACTTGATTTGTGAAAAAACGGACAGCAATTCAATGAGCTTTTAACAACCACATATTTACAGACTCTTATACTAAAACAAACTCAAAAATCACAATTACATTTCTGTCTGCAAAGGCCAACAGAAAAAACAGCAACAAGATAAACTTGGAACTAAAAATGAAATCACGTGTTCATGGAACCAAAATAGATGGAGGCGAGAAAAATATGTAAGTGAATAAAAGGATGAATTTTACCTTTTGTGGAGCAGTGAACTGAGGGCGTTGTCGATCTAGAATCCCGAATTCGCTATTTCAAAACGAGCAAGGATGAACAACCTTTGCTAAAACTGAAACACGTATGAAAGTATTTCGAAGCTAGGCAACTAAGACTTTTTGTGCGTGTTCTTGCAAGTGTTCTGGCCTTTGAGAAAGGTGAAAATTTTCCAATGTTCAAAGGTGCTTTTGGCTGAGCGTTTGAGATGTATTTATACGCCAAAACTCAGATTAAGATATGTTTGAGCGGGAGTTTGAACATGGCTGTTTGAATTCAAAATGACCGTTCACAATAATCCAAAATAAAGCCAAAGAGATGCTGAAATCTCTCTGTATTCCAGGTCTACATATTTCATAATAGGCTAAGGATTTGAAATCTTTTGAGTGCTCAAAGAGAAAAAGTTGCCTTGATAGAGAAAGATGTTGAAAAAATAAATAAATACAAAGAGTGAGAAGAGTTTCACCTAAATAGAGAAACCAAAATATGTCCATGTTGAAAGCTAAATGTAGCTTTGCACGTAAATGGAAAAGGAGAAACTGACGTTTTGGAGAGAAGTGTGGCTGATGAGTTTAGAATAATATTAGGGTTGAAGATTTTCTGATATATTTTAAATGGGCTAGCGAATTTGGACCTATTTTGGACAGATTTGACACAAAAAAAAGGGGCTGAATATTTGGTCTGATGGAATTTGATTAGGCCCAATTTTATGGTCCTTTTCTTTCTTATATTAATTCTTTTGAGCTTCTAACTAGTATAAACATTATATAAAAGTTTTAGTAAGGACGGAACTTGAAATAAAGTAACGACAATAAAGTAATAATAGTTATGTCCAAAATAAAATATATAATTTTAAAATATTGAAAATGATAATACAAAGATGATAATCATAAAAATAATAAAAGTTAAAGTAATATAGATAATTACGATAGCAATAGAGATAAATGGAAAATAATAGTGAATTATAAAGTATTCAACTTATTAGCAATTTAGAAGCTCAACGAAATAAATTAGAAGAAAGGAGGGACAAAATTTGGTGTCAACGCACACAACTATCAAATGCACTTTTCGAAAGTCCATGCTTAGTCATGAATGCATCAAACCTCTTGTACCATTGCCTAGGGGATTGCTTCAAACCATACAAAGACTTCTTTAGTTGGCATACATGATCTTCTTTTCCTTCAACGAGGAAACCTTCAGCTGATCCATATAGATTGTCTCGTCTAGATCACCATGTAAGAAAGTTGTTTTGACATCAAGCTGTTGAAGCTCTAAATCAAATTGTGCAACCAATGCTAGTAGCACGCGAATTGAGTTATGTTTCACGACTGGAGAGAAGATCTCATTGTAGTCAATTCCTCCTTCTGGCTGAAACCCTTTGCAACCAATCTCGCCTTGAACCTAGCATCTTCCACTTCTGGAATACCCTCTTTCTTTCTGTAGACCGATTTGCATCCAACTGTCTTCTTCCCCTTTGGTCTTTTAACTAAGACCCGGGTCTCATTTTTGTGAAGAGACTCCATCTCTTCCATCATGGCTAACTGCCATTGTGCAACATCTTCGCAAAAAGTTGCTTCAATAGACGAGGAGGGCTCGCGATCCTTAATCTCTTCTTCTGTAGCTAGGAACACATATGTAATCAGATTTTCTTGCTCTATAAGACGTTCCGGTTTCCGTAATAGCCTTTTGTCCCTTCCCTTCGCAATTGTGTATGGTTCATTGACAACAAGTTCTTCAAGGTTAGCATCTTTTGACTCATCAATTTGAGTCTCTTGATCCCATTCCTTGGTAAGCTCCACCGGCAGCTCCACATGCTCGTTATTCTCGTTTCTTGATAACTCCATAGAAACTTTACGAGGATCAAGTATAGAGGATTCATCAAAGGTAACATCTCTACTAACTACAAATTTAAGTAAAGACAAACACCAAAGTTTGTACCCTTTTACTCCATCTACATACCCTACAAATATGGCCTTCTTAGCCCTTGGTTCAAGCTTTCCTTCATTAACATGATAATAAGCTGGACACCCAAATATTCGCAAGTATGAATAGTTAGAGGGTTCACCTGACCATACCTCATTTGGAGTCTTAAAGTCAATCGCTGATGCTGGAGATCGATTGACAATATGAGAAGCAACATGAACTGCTTCAACCTAAAATACTTTAGATATCTTGATTTGTAAGAGCATACAACGAGTCTTCTCAAGAAGGGTTCTGTTCATTCTCTCGGCAACTCCATTCTATTGTGGTGTGTGCTTGACCGTCTTATGTCTTGTGATCCCATGAACCTTACAGAAATCATTGAACTCTTCACTGCAAAACTCCAAGCCATTGTGTGTGCGAAGATACTTGATTTTTCTCTCCATTTGATTTTCAACCAAAATCTTCCACTCTTTAAATGCTTGAAAAACATCACCTTTTGCCTTCAAGAAACGCACCCAAACCTTTCGTGAAAAATCATCAATGAATGTAAGAAGATACCTCTTTCCTCCATTCGATGAAAGCTTAGAGGGACCCCATAAATCTGAATGGATGTAGTGTAGCACACCTCCCGTCTTATGATTGCCAGTGTTGAAGTTGACCTTTCTCTGCTTTCCTAAGACGCGGTGCTTACAAAGATCAAGTTTGTTGATCTTCTCACCATTCAAAAGGTTGCGGTTGCTCAACATCTCCAGTCCTCGTGCACCCATATGACCTAGTCTCATGTGCCATAATTTTGCCTTGTAATCATTATATAACTGCACTGTAGATGCATTTACAGAGCCAATAATGGTGTTTCCCGCAAGTGTGTAGAGGCCATCCTCCAACTTGGCCTTCAACATGACTAGAGACCCTTTAGTCACTTTCATAGTTCCTTCTTCACTCATGTACTTGTAGCCTTGTTTATCCAAAGTACCTAGGGAGATCAAATTTTTCTTTAGATCAGGAACATGCCGGACTTCTATAATAGTCCTCACGGTTCCATCATGGCAGCAAACACGTATTGAACCAATGCCAACTATTTTACAAGTTGCATTATTGCCCATTAATATGGTTCATCTACTTATTTCATAGCTACTGAACCAATCTCTTCGGACTGTCATATGCAGAGTACAACCAAAGTTTAAGATCCATTTGTTGTCATATACTCCACTATTGCATGATTTTGTTAGTACATAATCATCATCAGAATCATGTACTTGCTCAACAATGGATGCACTCACCTTTTCTTTGGACTTTGACATAGGGCAATCTCGTTCAAAGTGCCCCTTCTTCTGACAGCCCTAACATTCCGCATTCTTCTTGTTCACGCGAGACTTTGATCTGTACTTCGATTTGGTTCTTCCATGTTGGCTAGTACGACCTCTTACAAAGAGCTCACTAGCTTCGTCACCTTTTTCTCCTTCAAAATGCATCCGCACATCACAAGAGTTAAGTGCTTGCCGCACTTGCTCAAGAGTGATAGGTTCTTTTCTATACATCATTGAATTCTCAATATCACAATATTTTGAAGTTAATGAAAATAGCAAAGAGCATGCAAGTGTCTTCTTATCCTTTTTAATTCCAGCAGTCTATAAGTCCATCACAAGTTTATTGAACGCATCTAGATGCTCTTGGAACAAAGTACCTGAATCCATCTTAAATGTGTGAAGACGCCGTTGTAACAACATCCTTGTTGTGACTGACCGGTCCTGGTAAAGCACTTCCAGCCTTTTCCATAACTCTTTTGCCATCTCCTCGGTATTTGTACTCACTTCACAAAGTACATTAGGTCCAAGGGACAATTGAATTACACTTAATGCATCTCCTTCAATCTTTTCCTTATCGGAATATGATATCTTATCGGGGTACTTTCCATCAATAGCATGGATTGAACCTTCCCTCCGCAGTAACACCATCACCTGGATCTTCCAGATATTGAAGTTGTTGCGCCCACTAAATCTATTAATTTCAAACTTCATGGAACTCATCGTTACTTGTTCTTCCTATTCTACTACAATGGATTTGGAACTACAGAAAACCAAAGTAATTCTTTTCTGATGTGGAAGTTCAGACTGTGCTGCAACCACAGAGCATACTCAGACAAAACCTTGGCTCTGATACCAATTGTTAGCGGAAAAGTAAAAATGAAGAACAAGGAAGAACAACAATATTTAACGTGGTTCGGATCAAAATGATCCTACGTCCACCAAAGAACAACTGCATCAATATTTATTTCACTCTACAAAGAATACAAGTGAAATACTACAAGAGAGAGAACATCAAATGCCTTAGAAGGTGAGAAGACAAGTGAGAGGATAATATGAAAATGAATTAAGAGCTACCTATTTATAGGAATGCATTCTTCCTATTGATGTCATCCATGACATCACTATGTGTAAAAAATGTCAAGGTTAAACATGTGAAACCATTTTATGGTTTACCTAAATTTCACCGACCAAGATACTATCTTGACTTTTTATTTTGTACTAATTATCTTCCTACCAAATCTTCATATTAATACATCTTCCATTTAGTTTGCTTCCACAAGGACCAAACCAACTCTTTCAGGAAGAAATCGTCTGTCTTCTTATTCTTAATTTATTATGGTTGTGATAAATATTCACTTGGATTGGAGCAAAATTTCCCTTCTAGTTTATAGAATTATGTCTCTGCCAAGTGTGAATTATTCTGCGTGCCACGTGCTTGTAACCTATGGAAAACTACAGAGCGGAGTAAGACAATATTTGATATTTATTAGAAAATTTGGCTTGAACTTGCATCCCTAAGGTAGTAAACATGAACTTCAACCATTTGCACCACAAGACTCATTTGTTCTAAGGTGCCTCGCTTAATATTTATACATTTCTTTATAAATATATATATACAAATTGATGTTATCTTTAGTTTAGATGATTTGACAAACAAAGGGATCTTGTAAGGGGACCTGATCCTTTGTGCCAATACGCGATAAATGACAGCTGGAAAAAGTACAAAAAGTTGGTGAGGTTGGTGCACGACTCCCGAGTGGGACAAAATCCTCGGCCAATAGAATGGCTCCTAAGGTTGAGTCTATTAGTTATAAGGTTTTTCTTAATATACACAACCTCAGTTTTTGCATTCTTGAAATACTTAAGAACTCAAGCAAAAACCATTCCTTCGAGAAGTGGCTTCCCCAAGAGCAACAGGGACCTGATAAAACTGCATATGTCGTAGTTGTCTTAGGATTTATACTTCAGTGCATATATTGTAAATTATTCCTATGCTATAAAGGAATTAGATCTGTGTTCGATTCATACAATAGTCTAAAGTCAGTTAGGGGTAACTGGTTTAGTGGGCAATATTGTTGTTGCTTAGTTAAAAGTCTAAATCATCTAGAGCTTGGTGGTTTAGTGGGCAACATTGTTGTTGCTTAGTTGAAGTCTAAGTCATCTAGAGTTAGGTGGCTTAGTGGGATTGCTTAGTTTCTTTCTTTGTAGTAGAGTTGCTACATTGAGGGGGAAGGGATTTAGAGGTAAATTCCTAGGTTGCAAGAAGTTGTAATCTGAATCGTTGCTCCATTTGAGTGCAATGGAGTTGGGTTGAAATCCTGTGAAGACAGGTCGTGGTTTTCACCGTCCTTGATCAAGGGGGTTTCCACGTAAACCTCTTGTATTGATTACTTTACTGCTTGTGCTTCCATTACTGTTCTTGCTGTGTCAAGGGACCTGGTCCATTGACCGAGAGTGGACGCATACATCTTAACACAAATATACATGTATATACAAAATATCAACCGAGACCACTGGGTAGCGTGGCACCCCCTCCGGTCTGAATGAAGTAAGGGCATTGAGCGGGATTAAGCACCGGAACATTGTGAACCTCTATGATTATTGTTCGAAAGCATAACACTCGCTCTTGGTTTACGAGTATGTGGAGAGGGGGAGTTTGTCTAGTATTTTGAGCAATGAAGTTGAGTCCAGAAAATTGGATTGGTTTAAAAGGGTGAATATCATCAAGGGAGTTGCTTTTGCTTTATCTTACATGCACCAGGACTGTTCACCACCGATTGTTCATTGAGACATAAGTAGCAGTACTGTTTTTCTTGATTCTGAGTATGAAGCTCGTGTTGCAGACTTTGGACTAGCAAAGATTCTCAAGCCAGACTCATCCAATTGCACTGTGCTTGCAGGCACATATGGTTATGTCGCACCTGGTAAGTTTTAAATAGTTCATGAATACTCCATTGTTTTTATCTCATTTATACGTTTAAATTGATAATGTTTTTCTGGAAATTTTATTGTTCAGAGCTTTCATATACAGTGAAGGTTACGCAAATGTGTGATGTGTATAGCTTTGGAGTATTATCATTGGATATAGTCAAAGGAAAGCATCTTGGGGAACACATTTCTGTGCTAGCAAATTCATGGACTATAGATCCTGAGCAGCGTAGCGAATTGCTGGGTGAACGCCTTCCGTATCCTGAAGATAGAGTAAAAGATGTTTTGGTTTTTATCATCAAGCTAGAATGCTCTTGTTTGCTTGAAACTCCAAAATCAAGGTCAACAATGCACTATTCATCTCTCATAAGTTATCATCAATGGATGCACGCACATCCACCTGCTCATCAGAGAANCCCCCCATGTAAGGCAAGCTATATAATCCCTGATATATATGGAGATGAATAACCTTTGTCACTGAGTGGTTGTGAAGTAAGTATTTCAATTGTTGGGACTAGTATTGTTGTATTGTTAGGGTACTTATTTGGTATACTCTATTTATATGTGTATTGTAAGAGGTAATTATTTAATCTTCTGCTTCTTTGGCCTTGAGTAAATATCAAGAATTCAAGTTACTGCATTTTTTTATTTTTTTGCTTTCGATCTGTCTAGAACATATTCAGGAGCACTAGTTTTAATGATTTACCGGTCTTTTAGTTTTCGACTCTTAACAACTTCCTTTTGGCCATGATTGATCGAAGCAAAATTTAAAGACGTTTAGATCAAGTTTTGCTAAGTTGTAATATTCTGGAGCCAGGAACAGGGGAATTTTGGTATTATGGGAAGGAATAATTGCTTCAATTCAAGTTACAAAATAGTGAAGTCACTGTTGTTTATAACCTCGGCTCAAGGAAAACCAATCCAAAGGAATCATGAACAAGAAGTACAAGAAAGAAATAACAGATAATAATAAAGAAAAACAGTAACATCAGGAAGTAACAGAACAGAATACAAGGAGCAAAATATAGTAATAGAAATTGAAGGACAAGAACTAATAAGGGAAATACTACGGCTACTATGTTACACATAGTTCATCTTGAAACTCTTCTTATGATTTCAAAGATTTACCTCCAAACTTCACTAAAACACAAACAATTTTTAGCTTATAACTTTATAATCAAAGGGACTACATCTAATACCTTACACCACTACAATATACCCAATTATAGCAATTCATTTTGAAACGACACTCCTCCTAGTCCAGAAAGTATACTCAAAAACTTCAATACTTTGATCACCTACTACACAACTTCCATGAAAGCAAATAGGTTACAAATCAAGAACAAAAGTACATCCCAAATCAGCCAAAGGACTAAAGTTGGTTAAGTTTCTCACATGTAAAAAATTAGATAATGTTACAGATTGATAAAATGAAAAATGTTATATTAACTCAAAGTGGTTTGGTACAAGGGATGAGATAAGTTAATCCTGCGTTTTCCATTTGATCAATTTGTAACCTTATCTTTTTTTTTTTCAAATTTACCACTAGACAAAGTGTCTAGCGGCCTTTTATTAGAAATAAAAAAAATTCAATAGGGATAACTACAAACAACGGGGGCTAGGCCTTACCTTACCAATCCTAATGCAGTAACAAAACTATACTAACTAACAAGCATGAGGAAAATACGAGCTACAGAGAACTAGGTATTTTGTGATCACCACAGAGTTTGTAATACACTCTGTGATGATATTACAAATGAGGATGCTTAAATAGTGCAAAAATATAACAACCAGGAAGAAGGTTGAGTTATCTATCTCAAACTTTCTTTTAAAGATGCATGAATTAAAAAGAGTAATGGTTGTTAAATTTAACCAACATTAGTTCTAATAAAGAGTATCGTAGTAACTAAATAATATTTAAATGTAAAAGAGAAAAAGCAAACATGACTGCATTTTGCTTGTCAAAAACATTGCTTTCAAGGTCTGTTTTTGGTGGAAAACAAGTAATGGTTGATTTTGATGGATAAAGTAAAAAGGAGGGGGTGTTTCTTTCCCACTAATAAAGGTAACTTGCAAATTGGATCAAATTTACTTTAATAAAATAATATAGTAAAAAATAGAAAATAAGTTGAACAACAATCTCAACCATCCATGTTTATAAGTTCGTGTGTCGGTCATCTAGATATGTATTCACAAGTACAGGAGCTAAGCTCTTTGGAGCACAGCCAAATCCGACTTGGATCTTATTAACTTATGCCCACCAAGCATTTCGATTGCTAAACGGTAAACATTAAAGACCAACCTCTTTGAAGGACAAGTCGTGTTATTTCTTCCTATTGCGTGTCCAGTAGCTTGTCAATTAAGAAATGACTTTTGAATATATTTTGCAGAATATCTCCCAATATATTTCCACAACTTTAAGCAAAAGTAGAATAACATAGTCTAGGACTGTTGATACATTGACTCATTGACTTCCAAGTCGTTCTAAGTCTTCCTGTATTTTAATGATTCTCTACACAGTATAAAACTCTACCCTGCACATGTTCATCGATAACCAAAACAAACAACTGAAATCTTTTAGCCTTCAAGATGCTTCCCTAAATATTTTATTTCCTTCAGTTTTTCACTCTATTCACTGTTACTTTTGCTTCCATTGAGGAAGCTGTAGAGAATAGCAGAAGAAAAGTATAATTGGTGAACCCTTCTGCTAGCCCAAGATCGTTAACTAAGATCGAAAGATTCAACTAAAGAAGAGGAAGCTAGAAAGGAGAACTTGTTTATGGAAGAAGACTCTTTGATTTGAGTTGTTCTTGGATTGATTACAAATGACTATGGTCACCCCTATTTATACTAGTATAGGGATGCTTCTAGAAATTATTCTAGAAAGATCTACAAGAAAAATCTAGATGACCTTATCTTCTAACTATCTAACAAGAATCTAGATTATTCTATACTTTACTATAAATAGCTAATTCTCTAGTATATCTACACAATTCTTAGATATATCACTCTATATAACTCTAGAGAATTCTACTAAATATCTAGGATTATTTGTACCTCAAGAAAATCATCTTTATTTTTCACAGAAGCAACTGCTCTCCTCAAATGGAAAGCTACTGTCCTAAGCCAAAATAATTCCTTATTGGCTTCATGGACACTAAGTACCAATGCATGCAGTCATCGATATGGAGTTATATGTTTTAATGGTCGGGTAAACAAGACCAATATTACAAATGCTGGTGTTGTTGGTACATTCCATGATTTTCCATTTTCATCTCTCTCGTTTCTTGAATATGTTGATCTTAGCATGAACCAGCTCTCTGGTATGATACCCTCTGCAATAGGAAACCTCACTAATCTTGTCTATCTTGACTTGTCGATCAACCAGATTTCAGGCAAAATCCCACCTCAAGTCGGCTCACTATCAAATGTTGAGACCCTCTTCATCTTTGACAACCATTTAAATGGTTTCATTCCTGTTGAAATAGGGAAGATGAAGTCACTTGAGGTTTTAGCCTTAAATAGGAACAATCTTTCTGATCCAATTCCAACTACACTATGTAACTTAACTGAGCTCAAAGGTCTGTACCTTTAATCTAACCAACTTTCTGGTCCCATTTTGAGTGAATTGGGAAATTTGGAAAACCTCAATACTCTGGAGCTATGTGATAATCAGCTTAGTGGTTCAATTCCAAAAACTCTAGGTGACTTAGCTAAGCTCAAATTTTTGTACCTTTATTCTAACCGACTTTCTGGTCCAATTCTAGCAGAAATAGGGAAAATGAAGTCACTTGAGCATTTATCCTTATGGAGTAATAATCTTTCTGGTCCAATTCCAATAACTCTTGGTGACTTAATTGATCTCAAAATTCTACATTTTTATTCTAACCAATTTTCTGGTCCCATTCCTAGTGAGTTGGGAAATTTGAAAAACCTCACTAGATTGGATTTATCCGTTAATCAGCTTACTGGTCCTGTTCCTGTTTCCTTTGGCAATTTGAGAAACTTGCAGTCACTACATTTCACGACCCGATTTCTCAAGTCATGATGGCAGCTACTATAACCCACCAGCAGGTAAGCCAACCCGTAACCTAGAACAACAAGTAATGGGTCTGAGGGTAGAAACTAAACAAGAGTAGACAAAATTTAAGATAACAACAAAAACAAGCAGAAGCAAACCAAAACATAGATACAAATAAAGATCCCTCCCAGAACCTGGAAGTCACTAGTACATAGCTACTAACAAAACGAGTACAAATCCCAAAACTGGACCACATAAACTGGACTGTCTTGAAAGGTAAAAGACAAGTCTATATATACAGATGGAGACTGAAATAGTATCAAACGTCGTGTGCTCATTCCCGTCTCCGGATCAGTCTGCTCCAAGCTCGATCAACGCTGGCTACTAGTGCCCGGACCTGCATCACGAAATAGATGCAGAGCGTAGCATGAGTACCAAAACAACAGGTACCCAGTAGGCATCATAGGCCGACTGAACTTGAAAAGTAAACACAATACGAAAAGAAGGAATAACTCAAACCGAAGTCAAGAATGAAAATCTAACTAACAATGGAATGCACACGAGTGTAGAAAGAACTAACTAAAGTAATCTATAAGCTAACTGCACCTAACTGGGCCCCCATAAGCCCAGAAGGTACACTCGTGCGCAAGTTAAATAAAAACCCGAACGGACCCCCATAAGCCCGACGAGTACACAGAATAACTATAACTAAAGAGAATTGCATATGAGAACCCAAGAACGAAGAACACGAATCAGAACCTCAACCCTAATTAGTAAAATCTGACAGTACGGAGGCCGGACCTCGAACCGGATGCTCACTAGAAGTACCCAAGTAACCAATCACAAGTATCAAGTATATGAGGTCGGAACTCGAACCGGATGCTCTATATAAGTATTTGGGCAATAGAGGCCGGAACTCTAGCCGAATGCTCTACATAAGTATCTGGGCAATAGAGGCCGGAACTCTAACCGGATGCTCTATATAAGTCTCTGGGCAATAGAGGCCGGAACTCTAATCTGATGCTCTATATAAGTATATGGGCAATAGAGGCCGAAACTCTAACCGGATGCTCTATAAAGGTGCCAATGTAGCTACTGAAAGAGTCCCAATCGATCTATTCTCATAAATGTATGTGGATAGCCGTCCACACCTAGCCAATCAATGTAAGTCCTTGGAACCGAACCGAAAATCAAATTCAAATCGCGAAGCAGAACTAGTGTCGCCGACGTAACTCTTGAAGCTGCAACATTGGGGAAATAAGGATAACTATCATCGGAGCAAACATATCGCCTAGCTAAGGCCCAAACTATCAGACTCAAGTCTGCTACACCAGTCTATAGGGATCTAAGCCAACCGAGCGACGTCGGGGCAAAACTAAGACCTATCGAATCCGAATCATGTGTTTCTAAGGCAACCCTAGTCAAACCTAAACTAAGGCCCAACATGCTTCAACAAATAGTAAATTAAGCATGCAAGCACTCCACATAGCGAGGAGGGTCAATTAATAACACAAAACATGCTCACAGTTACCCGATAATTCTCGAAATAGGCCGAAAACATGATTCCCAAACACCTATTCATGATTCAATAACAACTCAACCCAAATCCCAACTAATCAACATGCATCCACAGTCTCAAGCTCAATCTAGGAGAGGGAAACCGTAGCCTACTTGTAGGCCGATCACACGTGCTCCAAAATCACTTCTCCGAAGCTTTCCCTTTCTGAACGTCCTTGAAACGCTTCCCCACAGAAACGAGGGTCCAGATGCTGAAACCAATTACACCATGACGATCCTCACAAAAAATCCCACAATCTAGGCTTTTGAATCACCAGATTCGCACCTCCAACAAAATTTAAATACGAAATCTAACCATGCCAACGCGTTCTCCTTGAAAAACCACTCAAGATAGCCCCAAGTATCACCAAAATCGGATCTAAAATGACTGAGATATCAAGTCTCAAAAATTCCCAAAATCAAGCTCACAAAAAGGGTCATTGCAGCAAGTATTTTATGAAAATTACCTCAAATGGGGACCCCAAATCAGATTCTGAGCTGACCAACCAGTTGTCCTCGAAAAATCTCACAACTTTGCCTTTTGAATCGCCCAGATCGGACTTGTATAGCTCAGGGTATCGCACTTTTAAAATGAGGAATAAAGCTAAGTTGGGGTTTTAATAAGGGCGAAACTAGTCGCTAAAACCCAAAAGCTGGTCGTTAAGGGCCCAAACTCTGGTCGCTAAAGAGCTGCACCAGATCTCAGCTTTGGGTAAATCTTCAAAGTCTCCGACGGGGTGCTCGGAATTCGTTCGGTACCCGATAAAAATAAAACAGATATGCTACCCTACTAAATTCAATATTCCGAACTCAACGGTGCAGTCAAAATTTCCATCATAGGTCATCTCGATAAAAAGTGGGTCCCACTTCCAAATGTCATTTTAACCAAAATCCACTAAGGGGCTCGAAATGAGTCCGGAGGCCTTGGGATTCGAACGAAAGGTCGCTCTAGACCAAACTCAACATTTCGAAGCTAACCGCGCTGACGAAATTTTCATCTAAGCACGTTTTTCAAGAATGTTGACCAAAGTCAACCTTAAGCCAAATTTCAAAGGCTAAAACGCCTAATGGTCCAAACTCGCATCAAAGGCCTCTATACTCGTTCCAACTATGCTACTAGCCTAATTTGGCCACTCCGGAGCTGATGGAACAGTCAGAATTGGATTCCGATGTCATCTTCTCGAACTTTTGATCGAAAATGATCATTTAAGGTTTATAAGCTCCAAAACACTAAAACTCACACCATAACCAAACGAACGACCAGGTGACCGAACTATCAGTCCCAGCAAGTCATAAATGACTTGGGGTCGCTACAGGAACGCTCTAACCGACACACAGAAGGCAAGATACAGAAATGACCAGGAGGGTCAATACACTACATCTCGTTGCCAACGAACTTTCTGGTTCTATTCCAAAAGAATTTGCATATTTGGATAACTTGGTTGTCTTATCAATGAGTTACAATCACTTTTCAGGCCATTTACTAGAGCAGCTTTGCAAAGGTGGGAAACTTGAGATTTTCACGGTGAACGGTAACAAGCTTACAGGGCCAATCCCAAGAAGCTTGAGCAAGTGCTCGAGTTTCAAAAGGGTGCTCTTCAATAACAACAGCTTTACTGGGAATTTATCTGAAGCTTTTGGCATCCATCCAGAGCTTCTGTTCATTGATTTGAGCGACAATGATTTCATGGTGAACTCAGCGGTAACTGGGGAAAATGCAAAAAATTTATTGATCTGCGTGTAGCCAGAAATAACATTAGTGGTAGCATACCACCAGAGATTGGAAATGTCAAAGGGCTTTTAGGACTTGATCTTTCATCGAATCATTTGATTGGGCAGATTCCAAAGGAATTTGGAAAATTAACTTCTCTGGTTAAGCTTTCTGTGCAGAACAACAATATCTCTGGAAATATACCGGAGGAACTTGGGTCACTAACAAAGTTAGAGTCCCTCGATCTATCATACAACAGATTGAATGGGTCAATCCCGAAGTGTATAGGAGATTTTGTGCACTTGTTTCAGTTGAACCTGAGCAACAACAAGTTTGGCCAGAATATTCCAAGGGACATAGGAAGGATAACTCAGCTTAATGTACTTGATTTGAGCTATAATCTTCTGGTAGGAGATATACCCCCTCAGTTAGCCAATTTGAAGGTCTTGGTAAACTTAAATCTTTCACACAATGACCTATCTGGATGCATTCCTAAAGAACTTGAAAGTTCAACTGGTTTGCATGATGTTGTTTTGTCATACAATGAGTTGGAAGGTCCAATCCTTAATATTAAAGCTTTTATCAATGCCTCATTGGAGGGTAATAAAGGTCTTTGCGGAAATGTNTGGTTGGACTAAAGAAATATTTGTAGCACAAGTTAATTATATGTTTGTATGAATACTTCACTAGAAAAATCCAAAAATTCAAAAAAATCCGAGGTTTATTACTTTGGTTTGATTTAAAAATTTAAAAATTCAACACAAATGGTTTGATATTTGAAAAACCCGAACCAATCCGAGGTTGAAAAATTTGGAAAAATTCGAGTTTTATTAATTTGGTTAGGTTTATAAAACTAAAAATTTGACACAAATGATTTGATTTGATATTTGAAAAATCCAAACTAACCCGGTCATGTACACCTCTAACCACGGAAGGTGTGTGAGACGTTTCTTCTTCATGAGCCATCCGAACAAAAATTTCAACATTCCGCTCTACATATTGATAGGGTCATTAACACTTGTGTTCTTAAAATTGTGTTGCGCTTAAATTTAATTTCCATAACAAATAACTATCACAGGGCGTACGTTTATATTTTTGTCATAACATTCTACAACATGACTTTAAGAACTTATAGTCGATCTAGTCTAGGAATCTATTCTAATTATCAATGAATTTCGCGAATTTTAAGTGGAATGGGGATCGTAATTCTTTCTACTTCTCGAGGTATAATGATAGATTGAGAGACTCGTCTAGAAGGAATAGGTGCCCTCTAAGCATAAGGTCGATTAATAAAGGATAAAAATTAAAGATAAGCTTCTTTAAAGGGGCAAGTTGTGTAATTTCTTCCTAGCATGTCCATTAGCTCGTCAATTATGAAATGACTTGTATATATATTTTTGACAATATATTTCAACATATTTAAGGCTTAGGCCCACAATTGAGATACCTTTTTATACTTACATGAACAGTGACTCAATGACTTCCAAGTCGTTCCAAGTCTGCCCGTATTTTACAAGCTGAGAAATAAATCTCATTGACTTACAAGTCTTGTGTTATTAAACCTACTACCATAGCATTGTAATTATGCAAATTATAGCTAATATTCATAATTATGGTTCAAACTCTAGCAATTTATTTAAATTTTTCCACAAAAAATTGCAAATTTTGCGCAACATGACCCGCGAAAATGATACAACTATTGACAGGATCATTGACACTTGTGTTCTTGAAATTTTATGTTGGTCTTTAATTTTTATCTAATAACTGATAAATTTTGTAATGTGTATCTTTGCATCAAGCGAAAAGGGCTTGATATACCCCTCAATTTTGCCATTAATTGGAGCTGATATGCCCCCTCTTTATGAAAATGACTCATACATACCCTTACCGTTATACAAATGGCTCACATATACCCCTACCGTTACAAAATGAGTTCACATATACCCTTCAATTAACGGAAGTGAAAAAATTAGTTTTAAATTTATATTTTTGAATTTTATTTTTTTTAAAAATCATTTAGGGGTATATATGATTTTTTCTAGCAAATTGCAAGGTATATTTTAATCTTTTTCATACATAAATTATTTTTTGACTTCTTGATTATCATTATTTGAGTTTCATATTCTTGTTTTATTTTTTTCTTTCATTCCTTCCTTAGTGTAAAGAAAAAAATTTAAAACTATTTTTTTTTTTTTGCTATATTGTAATTTAGTTTTTGTATTTGAAGAAAAAAAATTGGGTTATCTATTATAAATTTTATAAGAATATTAGTGAAACATAAATAAATTTGACCATCAAAATAATAAATCTAAATTAGTCATTGAAACAAAAAAAGTAAAAAACAAATATGTTTGAGGAGGATTAAATATACCCATGTTGGATTATATTTTTTTTATAAAAAAATAATTAATAACCATTTAAATGGTTTCATTCCCGTTGAAATAGGGAAGATGCATTCACTTGAGTTTTTAGGCTTACAAAGGAACAATCTTTCTGGTCCAATTCCAATAACTCTAGGTGGCTTAACTCAGCTCAAAATTTTGTACCTTTATTCTAACCAACTTTCTGGTATCATTCCTCGAGAGTTGGGGAATTTGAAAAACCTCAATCATCTAGAACTATCCCGTAATAATCTTACTGGTTCAATTCCAATAACTTTAGGTGACTTAACTGAGCTCAAAATTTTGTACCTTCATTCTAACCAACTTTCTAGTTTCATTCCTGCAGAAATAGGGAAGATGAAGTCACTTGAGTTTTTAGGCTTACAAAGGAACAATCTTTCTGGTCCAATTCCAGTAACTCTATGTGACTTAAGTTAGCTCACAAGTCTGCACCTTTATTCTAACCAACTTGTTGGTCCCATTACTAGTGAATTGGGGAATCTAAAATATCTCAATGCTTTGGAGCTATCCCATAATAATCTTAGTGGTTCAATTCCAATTACTTTAGGTGACTTAACTGAGCTCAAAATTTTGTACCTTCATTCTAACCAACTTTCTGGTCCCATTCCTAGTGAGTTGGGGAGTTTGAAAAACCTCATTGATATGGATCTATCCGGAAATCAGCTTAGTGGTTCAATTCCAATTACTTTAGGTGATTTAACTAAGCTCAAAATTTTGTACCTTTCTTCTAACCAACTTTCTGGTCTCATTCCTCGAGAGTTTCGGAATCTGAAAAACCTCATAGAGCTGGATTTATCCGCTAATCAACTTGCTGGTTCAATTCCAATAACTTTAGGTGACTTAACTGAGCTCAAAATTTTGTACCTTTATTCTAACCAACTTTCTGGTCTCATTCCTAGAGAGTTGGGGAATCTGAAAAACCTCACAGAGCTGGGTATAGACCAAAATCAACTTATTGGTTCAATTCCAATAACTTTAGGTGACTTAACTAAGCTCAAAATTTTGTACCTTTATTCTAACCAACTTTCTGGTCTCATTCCTAGAGAGTTGGGGAATCTGAAAAACCTCACAGAGCTGGGTATAGACCAAAATCAACTTAGTGGTTCAATTCCAATAACTCTAGGTGACTTAACTGAGCTCAAATTTTTGTATCTTTATTCTAACCAACTTTCTGGTCCCATTCCTAGAGAGTTGGGGAATTTGAAAAACCTCAATTATTTGGATCTACAAGAAAATCAACTTACTGGTCCAATTCCTGCTTCCTTTGGCAATTTGAGAAAGTTACAATTTTTGTTTCTCCGTGCCAACAAACTTTCTGGTTCTATTCCAAAAGAACTTGCATATATGGATAACTTGGTAGAGCTGATACTAAGTGAAAATCAGTTTTCAGGCTATTTGCCAGAGCGGCTTTGCCAAGGTGGGAAACTTGAGAACTTCACGGTGGCCAGTAACAAGTTAACAGGACCAATACCAAGAAACTTGAGCAATTGCTCCAGTTTTAAATGGGTCCGCTTTAACAACAACAGTTTCACTGGGAATTTATCTGAAGCTTTTGGTATCTATCCGAAGTTGCTATTCATTAATTTGAGCGATAATGATTTTCATGGTGAACTCAGCAGCAAGTGGGGGAAATGCAAGAATTTGACTNTAGAGCTGATACTAAGTGAAAATCAGTTTTCAGGCCATTTGCCTGAGCATCTTTGCCAAGGTGGGAAACTTGAGAACTTCACGGTGGCCAGTAACAAGTTAACAGGACCAATACCAAGAAACTTGAGCAATTGCTCCAGTTTTAAATGGGTCCGCTTTAACAACAACAGTTTCACTGGGAATTTATCTTGAGCTTTTGGTATCTATCCGAAGTTGCTGTTCATTAATTTGAGCGATAATGATTTTCTTGGTGAACTCAGCAGCAAGTGGGGGAAATGCAAGAATTTGACTGATTTTCGGATTGCCAGAAATAACATTAGTGGTAGCATACCACCAGAGATTGGAAATGTCAAAGGCCTTTTAGGACTTGATCTTTCATCGAATCATTTGATTGGGCAGATTCCAAAGGAATTTGGAAAATTAACCTCTCTAGTTAATCTTTTTCTGCAAAACAACCGAATTTCTGGCAATATACCTGAGGATTTTGGGTCACTAACAAAGTTAGAGTCCCTCGATCTATCAGACAACAGATTGAATGGGTCAATCCCGATGTGTATAGTAGATTTCGTACACTTGTTTCAGTTGAACCTGAGCAACAACAAGTTTGGCCAGAAAATTCCAAAGGAGATAGGGAGGATAACTCAGCTTAATGTACTTGATTTGAGCTATAATCTTCTGGTTGGAGATATACCCCCTCAGTTAGCCAATTTGAAGGTCTTGGTAAACTTAAATCTTTCCCACAATGGCCTATCTGGGCGCATTCCTACAGAACTTGATACTTTGACTGGTTTGCAGGATGTCATATTGTCATACAATAAGTTGGAAGGTCCAATCCCTAATAATAAGGCTTTTATCAATGCCTCATTGGAGGGTAATAAAGGTCTTTGCGGCAATGTAGCAGGACTCCATCCCTGCGAAATGTCGTCTTCTGTGGTGAAGAGGCACTCAATGGCGAAGGGACGTAAACTCATCCTCATCACTGTACTTCCTGTTATGGGAGCATTAGTACTGCTCTGTGTTTTCATTGGTGTTCTCATTATGTGTAATAAAAGAATGAGAGTTAGAGACGTTGAAAGAAGGGATGCTGATGGTTGGCTTTCGATATCCATGTTAGATGGGAAGGCATTGTACAGGGACATCTTAAATGCCACAGAAGAGTTTGATGCAAAATTTTGCATCGGGCAAGGAGGACACGGAAGTGTTTACAAGGTAAACCTTCCATCATTAGGGAATATAGCTGTGAAGAGACTTCATTCTTCATTTCAGAATACACATCCCAAAAGCTTCATCAATGAAGTAAGGGCATTGACTGGGATTAAGCACCGGAACATTGTGAACCTCTATGGCTATTGTTCGAAAGCACAACATTCACTCTTGGTTTACGAGTATGTGGAGAGGGGGAGTTTGTCTAGTATTTTGAGCAATGAAGTTGAGTCCAAGAAATTGGATTGGCTTAAAAGGGTGAATATCATCAAGGGTGTTGCTTTTGCTTTATCTTACATGCACCAAGACTGTTCACCACCGATTGTTCATCGAGACATATCAAGCAGTAATGTGTTGCTTGATTCTGAGTATGAAGCTCGTGTTGCAGACTTTGGAATAGCAAAGATTCTCAAGCCAGACTCATCCAATCGCACTGCGCTTGCAGGCACATATGGTTATGTCGCACCTGGTAAGTTTTAAATAGTTCATGAACTATAACCAAACACTCCATTGTTTTTATCTCATTTACATGTTTAAATTCTTAATATTGTTCTGGAAATTGTATTGTTCAGAGCTTGCATATACAATGATGGTTACGGAAATGTGTGATGTGTATAGCTTTGGAGTATTATCATTGGAGATAGTCAAAGGAAAGCATCTTGGGGAACACATTTCTGTGCTAGCAAATTCATCGACTATAGATCCTGAGCAGCTTAGCGATTTGCTGGATGAGCGCCTTCCGTATCCTGAAGAAAGAGTAAAAGATGTTTTGGTTTTTATCATCAAGCTAGCATGCTCTTGTTTGCTTGAATCTCCAAAATCAAGGCCAACAATGCACTTCATCTCTCATAAGTTATCATCAATGGATGCACGTCCACCTATTCATCAGAGAAACCCCCATGTAAGGCGAGCAATATATAATCCTTGATATGTATGGAAATGTCGCTAGTGTGAAGTAAGTATTTCAATTGCTGGGACTAGTATTTTTAGGGTGCTCATTTTGTTTTCTGTATTTAAGACCTTATATTACAGTCGCACATAGTTCGTCTTGGAAGTTTTCATTCGATTTCAATGATTTTACCTGTGTGTATAGAAGCTAGTAAATGACCCTTTCTGCTCAAGCTTTTTTCCCAACTGAATAAATGGAGTTGTTTTTCATTGTAATGACTAATGACATTACATTTTTTCCAAATAATTCTTATATTTTACTGTGGATTATGAAGATAAGAAAATCTGGCCAGAAGATCCATTGCTGGAAGCCTGTGTCAGTTTTTACATCGACAGAAATACCCTAAAAAACAAACTCCAATCATCAATTTATCAAAACAACAATAAGTCTAACAAATTCATTTAACATTTTTAATTTTTTTTCCTTGTTTTTATGATTTTTTTTAAAACTCATAGGAAACCCCGTGAAACTTTTAAATTTTAATTCGTTTTCATTCACTTCCATGATAATGAAACATTTGACTCCCAAGTCGTTCTAATGGAAGAAAGATTAACTCAAGTCTTCTTCTTGGGTGGTCCACAAAATGACTTAATGATTATGGAGAAAATTGATTCCACAAACTTTAAGTGTCGTCCACAATTGACACTTGAAGAATAAATTCCATTGACTCACAAGTCTTGGGTTATTTAAGCTACCACCTAACCTACTAGGAATCGAATTCTTTGGTCACCAAGTAAATTGCGGAATATAAATAATGTTATGGTCATATTTTATTTTATTTTTGGAAAATTACTTTCAAATTTAGTCACTTAATTTTTGAAAGAAATTAAGAAATCTTTAATTTAAAAGATTCTAATGGAAAAAGAGAAAAAGGCCAAAATAGTTCTTTATCTTTGAGTTAAAACTCAAAGTCATCCTAGAGTTTTCATATGGAACATTAATAGTCTCTCATGTTTGCAATATTGGTGAACTTTTAGACCTCCTCCAAACTTTTTGCCTATTTTTTAACATTAATTTGTCCACATTTTTATATATGGAATGTTCATTTGTTTTATTATTTATTTAGTAGAAATAATAAAAAGGTGAGAAGAAGAACATCTTGTTTTGTTAGGTTGAAATATTATTGCAGCTAAACTAAGAACACTTTGTTCTGTTAATATTATTGCAGCTAAACTAAGAACATCTTGGCATATGATGTTAAAAGAAAAGAAAAGAAAAAATTGTACTATTGCACGTGAAATCGATGTAACTAACCTCTCGATTTTAGGTGCAATAATATTTCTACTAAATAAAACAAGGTATTCTTCTTCTTACCTTCTCTCGCATGGAGTTATTATTTCTACTAAATATATAAAAAGCCGATTAAACATCTTATATATAAATTATGGATAAAATCAATGTAAAAAGTTAGACAAAAAATTGAGGAAGGACCAAAAGTGCATCAATATTGCAAAAATGAGGGACTATTAGTGCTTCATGTGCAAACTCAAGAATGACTTTGAGTATTAACCCAAAGATAAATGATTATTTTTAGTTTTTTCTCAATGAAAAAATCTTTAAAAATATCAAATAAACGAGTAAGGGTCCTTATAAGGGGAATTTTCGCATATAGTCACTCAAAATAATTTAATTAGGCTCTATAGTTATAATTTGCTAATTACGATTCGTAGCTACATGTTAGAAGGAGGAGAGAGACGAGCTAGACTGGGAGAGGGAGGAGAGAGGAGAACGATATTGGGAGAGGGAAGAGAGAGGTGAGCGATTTCGGGAGAGGGAAGAGAGAGGCGAGCGATTTTAGGAAAGGGAGTAGAGAGACGAGCAAGAGAGGCCGGAAGAGAGTAGAGAGGTGACTTGTATTTGTATTTTGGTTAGATATTGTATATATGTAATTAGTATGTATATATATCAATGATTGTATTTGTATATCTGCATACAATTTGTATCTGTCTACAATTGAATAGAGTTCAAACATTTTTATTTATATATTCAATCTCTCTCGCTTTATACACACACAAATTATACATTTGTATTTGTATAATTTGTGTTTGTATAAAGCGAGAGAGAGATGAAGAAGAGAACTGGGCAGAGAGAGATTTGTATTTGTATAATTATAAGTGTATAAGATGGAGAAATATGTATATGTATTTATATATCCAATCTCTCTCTCGCTTAATACAAACACAAAATATACATTTGTGTTTGTATAAAGTGAGAGAGAGACTGAGCAGGGAGAGATGACTAAAAAAAGAGGAGAGAGGGGGGAGAGGGAGGGAGGCGAGAGAGAGGAATATACTTATAGCTAGAAGTAAGTTCCGAATTGTAGTTAATACAAACTATAGCTATNCTTTATCTTACATGCACCAGGATTGTTCACCACCCATTGTTCATCGAGACATAAGTAGCAGTAATGTTTTGCTTGATTCTGAGTATGAAGCTCGTGTTGCAGACTTTGGACTAGCGAAGATTCTCAATCCAGACTCATCCAATTGCACTACACTTGCAGGCACATATGGCTATGTCGCACCTGGTAAGTTTTAAATGGTTCATGAACTATAGCCAAACACTCCATTGTTTTTATCTCATTTACACGTTTTAATGGTTAATATTGTTTTGAAAATTGTATTATTCAGAGCTTGCATATACTATGAAGGTTACGCAAATGTGTGATGTGTATAGCTATGGAGTATTATCATTGGAGATAGTCAAAGGAAAGCATCCTGGGGAATACATTTCTGTGCTAGCAAATTCATCGACTATAGATCCTGAGCAGCTTAGCGATTTGCTGGATGAACGCCTTCCATATCCTGAAGATAGAGTAAAAGATGTTTTGATTTTTATCGTCAATCTAGCATGCTCTTGTTTGCTTAAAACTCCAAAATCAAGGCCAACAATGCACTTCATCTCTCAGAAGTTATCATCAATGGATGCACGTCCACCTATTCATCAGAGAAACCCCCGTGTAATGCGAGCAATATATAATCCTTGATATGTATGGAAATGTCGTTAAGTGTGAAGTAAGTATTTCAATTGCTGGGACTAGTATTTTTACGGTTCTCATTTTGTTTACTGTATTTAAGACCTCATATTACAGTCGCACATAGTTCGTCTTGGAAGTTTACTTCCGATTTCAAAGATTTTACCTGTATGTATAGAAGCCAGAAAATGACCCTTTCTGCTCAAGCCTTTCTCCCAGCTGAATAAATGGAGTTGTTTTTCATTGTAATGACTAATGAGATTACATTTTGTCCAAATAATTCTTATATTTTACTGTGGATTATGAAGAAAAGAAAATCTGGCCAGAAGATCCAATGCTGGAAGCCTGTGTCAGTTTTTACATCGACAGAAATACCCTAAAAAAACAAACTCCAATCATCAATTTATCAAAACAACAATAAATCTAACAAATTCATTTAACATTTTTAATTTTTTTTCCATGTTTGTATGATTTTTTTTAAAACTCATAGGAAACCCCGTGAAACTTTTAAATTTTAATTCGTTTTCATTCACTTCCATGATAATGAAACATTTGACTCCCAAGTCGTTCTAATGGAAGAAAGATTAACTCAAGTCTTCTTCTTGGGTGGTCCACAAAATGACTTAATGATTATGGAGAAAATTGATTCCACAAACTTTAAGCGTTGTCCACAATTGACACTTAAAAAATAAATTTCATTGACTCACAAGTCTTGGGTTATTTAAGCTACCACCTAACCTACTATCCCTAGGAATCGAATTCGTCGGTCACCAAGTAAATTGCGGAATATAAATAATGTTATGGTCATAATTTTATTTTATTTTTTTTTGGAAAATTACTTTCAAATTTAATCACTTAATTTTTAAAAAAAATTAAGAAATCTTCAATTTAAAAGATTCTAATGGAAAAAGAGAAAAAGGCCAAAATAGTTCCTTATCTTTGGGTTAAGATTCAAAGTCATCCTAGAGTTTTCATATGGAACATTAATAGTCTCGCATGTTTGCAATATTGGTGAACTTTTAGACCTCCTCCAAACTTTTTGCCTATTTTTTAACATTAATTTATCCACATTTTTATATATGGAATGTTCATTTGTTTTATTATTTATTTAGTAGAAATAATAAAAAGGTGAGAAGAAGAACATCTTGTTTTGTTAGGTTGAAATATTATTGCAGCTAAATTAAGAACACCTTGTTCTGTTCAATTAAAATATTATTGCAGCTAAACTAAGAACATCTTGGCATATGACGTTAAAAGAAAAGAAAATAAAAAATTGTACTATTACACGTGAAATCGATGTAACTAACCTCTCGATTTTAGGTGCAATAATATTTCTACTAAATAAAACAAGGTATTCTTCTTCTTACCTTCGCTCGCATGAAGTTATTATTTCTACTAAATATATAAAAAGCCGATTAAACATCTCATATATAAATTATGGATAAAATCAATGTAAAAAGTTAGACAAAAAATTGAGGAAGGACCAAAAGTGCATCAATATTGCAAAAATGAGGGACTATTAGTGCTTCATGTGCAAACTCAAGAATGACTTTGAGTATTAACCCAAAGATAAATGACTATTTTTAGTTTTTTCTCAATGAAAAAATCTTTAAAAATTTCAAATAAACGAGTAAGGATCCTTATAAGGGGAATTTTCGCATATAGTCACTCAAAATAATTTAATTTGGCTCTATAGTTATAATTTGCTAATTACGATTCGTAGCTACATGTTAGAGGGAGGAGAGAGACGAGCTAGACTGGGAGAGGGAGGAGAGAGGAGAACGATATTGGGAGAGGGAAGAGAGAGGTGAGTGATTTCGGGAGAGGGAAGAGAGAGGCGAGCGATTTCAGGAGAGGGAGTAGAGAGACGAGCAAGAGAGGCCGGAAGAGAGTAGAGAGGTGAATTGTATTTGTATTTTGGTTAGATAATTGTATATATGTAATTAGTATGTATATGTATCAATGATTGTATTTGTATATCTGCATACAATTTGTATCTGTCTACAATTGAATCGAGTTCAAACATTTGTATTTATATATTCAATCTCTCTCGCTTTATACACACACAAATTATACATTTGTATTTGTATAATTTGTGTTTGTATAAAGCGAGAGAGATGAAGAAGAGAACTGGGCAGAGAGAGATTTGTATTTGTATAATTATAAGTGTATAAGATGGAGAGATATGTATATGTATTTATATATCCAATCTCTCTCTCGCTTAATACAAACACAAAATATACATTTGTGTTTGTATAAAGTGAGAGAGAGAGACTGAGCAGGGAGAGATGACTAAAAAAATAGGAGAGAGGGGGGAGAGGGGAGGGAGGCGAGAGAGAGGAATATAATTATAGCTAGAAGTAAGTTCCGAATTGTAGTTAATACAAACTATAGCTATGTTACCTCTGTCCGAATTTAAATGGCTCACTTTCCTTTTTAGTTCGTCCCAAAAAGAAGGACACATTTCTATATTAAGTAACAATTTAACTTTAAAATGCTAATTTTACCTTTAATGAGATAATTTATAGTCAGAGAAATTTCTATCATTCATTTTAGATCACAAATTTTAGAAGTCTTCTTTTCTTTTTAAATTTCGTGCCGAGTCAAACTACTTCACATAGGAGGGAATATATGTTTGCTTATTCGGCTAATTTCCCCTTCTTATAAACATTTCAAGAAGGTTTTAAAACCTACTTTTCTGCTTCCTTTAATCCTTTAGGACTACTGTTGCTTTGTTTTTGGGCTCTGGCCCATTCCAGTTGTTTTTACCATTGGACTGTTTTAAGTCCAAAAGTTCAAATAGGTAAGATGCGAAATCAAGTTATTTATCTTCTGCGAAAGTTCTGTTTGTTTTCATTAGATTTGTTGATCTTTGTCGGTAAAGTTTGTTTCTTTTTCAACTTTTTGAATTTGAGGTCTTTCAATAGAGTATTGAGATTTTGTATCCCCGGATTTGGTGAAGAATTTTTTTCTGGGAAATGTCACTTTGCCCAAAAACGGTTCAATTCATATTCGAGAGTGTAACTGATGAATACTGAATATGACAATTCAATTCAGTTCTGTTTATGCTAACGACTCAATTGAGTTCCTGAGACAGTGACATTGATTTCAAGAAGAATATTGAAAAGGCCAAACACATATACAACTCCATTTAACTTGTCTCTAAACTTCATTTTGACTTCAACTCAACCTTGTTTCATATTGAAACTCCAATTCCATTTTTCATGTACCATTAGTCTAAGTGTAGCCGTTGAAGTCCATTTTGATACCATTTTGCTCTATGGTATCAAAAGTGTTCTTCAAGTACATAGCACACACCTAAAATTAAGACGTCACCGCGCATGACTTGATGCTTATACTCGTGAAGTTCTAGCTGATCTCTGTATATTTTTTGTTGCTGTTTGCTGATAGCCTATCGAACTGATCCTGCTTTTTGGTGTTGATGGTTTGCTTTGTGTTCAATTGTATCCTCTGTATGCATTATGCACCTTCTGCAGGTGTGCTAAGTTATGTGTTTATATGTACTTTTATCACTTAAATCAATGTTTACAGATTTGTATCTAACAATAATAATCATGGTTTGATGTAAACATTGGTGAGTCTATATCTATAATAACTGGAAGTTTGTAATTCTCGAGATATACCACATTTTGTGCTGCTCATTATCTTTTTACTTCCAAGTGCTACCCCAAATTCAGCACCGCTCGGGATGTGTGTGTGACATGTTTCTTCTTCATGGGCCTGAGAAATATCAACATTCCGCTCTGCATGGCCTGAGAAAACAATACAACTATTCACAGTGTTGTTGGCACTTCAGTGTTCTTAAAATTTTGTGTTGGGCTTAAATTTTTATTTGGCAAAATTACTAAACTACACTACATATGCTTACATATTCTCGTTTAATCCCTACTCTTTCATAAAAATTCAAAAATCCCTATTTTCCCCCAAACCCTCTATTCTGAAAGAACCCAAAACCCACCTTTCTCATCCCCAAAATCTTGCCTCTAATCTTTTCCCACTACCAAATTAGTTACCGAATTCAAAGCAATTTGATTTTCAAACGATTCTATCTCTATTCAACCGTCCAAAGTTCAAAATAGGTATTATCATCTTCTTCATTTTTCTTTCAAAATCAATTTTTGTGTGTCAATTGATTCTGGATCAATTGTCAAAATGAATCATCCGTCTTTTAATATTGGGATTTCCCAAATAATAACACCTAACAATGATCAAATATTTGATTCAGAAGGCCCCAACTGGGAAGAACAAAGGTCTAAAAGTTTGCATGCACCAACATTAATGGCAAATCAAACTTCTACGAAGAGAAAATCGAAAATGGAGGTGGGGGCATTATCTAAAGCAAAGGATGCAAAAACTCAAAAGAAAAGGGATAGAAAGGTTGCCCCTCCCATTTCTCGACCAACACTACCCATTGTATGCATTTCTTTTGCTTTTAATTTAGACATTGTTGAAAAATAAAGTTTTATTGTATATATTGAAATCTGGAGTTGTTACCCAGAAACACTGATTACTTTATCAAATATTGGGATTGAGTATAACTTTTACATTTGTAGATGAAAGACTATTTTTTGTCAAAATTTTTGTGTTGAGAACTGTATCTAAGATAGGCATTCAATTCACAATATGATATGTAGGTTGTTTGTTGTACAATGTATCATATTCATAGATATTCACATGAATGATACGTAAACAGAATAAAATAGATCTGGTAGTTAACATTTTGTATCATATTTAAATATAAGTCAGTGTATATACAGAAGTTATATGATTTTGTGTATCAGTCATGTATTGTTATTATGTAGTATAAAATGATCTGAAACATAATATTTTGAATAAATATCTGGCCTTTCCTTTTTTAGTTCTGTATGCATCATTTATCGGTTTAGTGATTGATCAACATCATTTATGTTTATGGAATTGCAGAATATGAAATATGTAATTAAACATATTCCAAAGCAACCTCTAAAGTTTGGTCCTACTTACAACTCAAATTTTAATGAAAACTTAGTGTTGTCAATAAAGGATGAAGGTATGAAATTATTTAAGGATACTATATTTGGCCAATACCTTAATATCTCCAAGTGCCACTACCAAGTGTTTATATCTTCTAGAGGTTGAGCATGACAATTTAGACAAAGAAATTCATATTCGTCATGCCAAAGGAAATGTATTGCAATTTAGTATCAGAGAATTTGCTATTATTACTGATCTGAAGTGTATCGGAAATATTAAAGATTTTACATATCCAGATTCAAAAACTAGTAGGTTGGTTCAAAGATACTTTCCTAGTCCAAATTATAATGTAAACAAAGGATGGCTGGTAGATCGTTTTGATATGGGTGGTTGGGACAACATTGATGATGCCCTTCAGATGGCTATATTGTATTTCATTAATACATTTGTATTCTCACAACTTGGTGATGCACCAATTCCTATTGAAGATTTCTTAATGGTAGAAAATGGAAGCTATCAACAGTTTCCGTGGGGACAACTTGCCTTCACAAAGTTAATGAAATCATTTAGGAAAGAGTACAAACATGACAAACAAATGTATCGCTTGAATGGAATTCCATACACACTTAATAACTGGGTATATGAATGTGCGTCTGTAATACATAACGAGATAGTTGTTAAAGAAGGAAACTGTATACCAAGGGTATGCAATTGGAAAGTTGTGGGTGCAAAGCCTAAATTTGAAATGTTTATGGAAAACATCTTTACTGAGGTAATTAGTACATAACAACCTTTTTTACTTTATTTTTTTATTTGCGATACATTATTTAACTGGTTCTCATGATGTTTTAATTTTTGTTTCTATAGAATGATTGTTCTAACGTTCAGCCAACTAAAGAGGAAATCATATCACTTGATTTACCAAATAACAGTCATGTACCTCCAACTCAACCAGCCACATCAGATGTTAATCATGAGGAGGTGCCACCAAACAAGGTTCCTAGATTTGAAGAGTTTTCATCAAAACCTCCAGAGCAACTGTTAAGGAGATCCACTCTATTTTCTACCACAGGATCCACCTCACCCCCCAAGAGAAGAAAGATTGCAATCCAACAAAAAATAATGTGCCCAAAGCCACACAACCAGATGAGCAACCGAATTAGCCATTTCAAACTCCGGATTCACAACCGCCACAAATTGATATGTATCTGGTGTTCCTCATAATACAATTTTTTGAAGAACAATTTCAGACAATGCAGGACTTGAGGAACTGAAGGGTCACATGAAGTCTTATGTAAGTAAACATAACTATGTCATTTAAACACTTTCATGTTTATTGTTAATTCCACTTAATATGCTTAATTTGAATCTAGGTTGACAAAAAAATTGGAGCTATTGAGGCGTTAAATATAAAAAATCATTCTGAGTTGATGAAAGTAATTGGCGCGAAAGAAAACAAAAGTGATAAAGTTGTATTTTTATTTTTTAGTTTCCTTTTTCAGTTTTGTGTTATACTGATTTTTTGGATCATGAAGGACAATGGTGGCATTTCTATGCCATATATAGTGGATGATTCAGTAGACAAAGGTAATATTGATCCACAATCCGCTTTTAATCAATTCTTTCAACAAATCATTTCACCCATACAAATGGATTTTGCAACTGTTGATCATGATGTTGATGCATCTGCTGTGGAGGTTGAAAGATGATATGTTGCTGAAGAAAATGTTGCAAAGGTATGTATATGATACTTCAATTTAATTATATAACTTAATGTCTTTTAATCATTAGTTAATTCGATTAAAGTTATTAACAATGTATCATTTAATAAGATTGATACTTTAGTAATTTTAATTCATATAAACGTTGCCTTTTTGTGTATCATTGGTTGTACATTATACACTAAAATCTTAGTTGATACTATATATTTTTTTTTTTGAATCACTATTAACAGATACTTTTTGATATATTTCCTTATATACTAATATACAAACACAGAATGATGAGACATCCATTAAGGAACATGCTACGAGAGATTCAACAGATGTTATACGCACAACACACCACAGTCATGTTCCGGTTGATGAGATTATTCATAATAAGGAAGTGGTAAGTAAAGAGTTTTTGAATTGTTATAATCAATTATTTTTGAAATTTTTTTTCAAATATTGCATAATATTCTGTTTATTATGAGGATGTAGGATATGAAGCCCCCTAATTACACACAAAAGTATTGAGCGGTGATGAATATATTGCTGATACAATTCAACAAGACTTTAAAAAACAAGCTTCAAATCCAGTAATTGTTGATACATCAATCTGGTTCTAAATTGTTTACTGAAAAATGTCAACAGCTGCGTATGTAAATTATAATATTTTGTTATAATTCCCTGATATCATGTAGGATTCTACCACATCGGCTTCTATTTCATCTGGCACTAAAGCAATCATAGATGCCATTGTCTACAAACTTTCAAACGAGCCGATTAATGTCGCACCACTAAGTGTAATCATTCCTCTATAGCTAACCGACAATGATGATTTTCTATCTGGCAGCCAGCTACTCACCCAACTTCCAGTGAAAGAGTCTGCACACAATTTTGATACAAAGACTCCAGCTCCACGTAACAGAATTCCTTCAAAGATTTTGCAGTCTCCTTATGTTAATACCTTTGGATCCAGCGATAAGGGCAAGAAGAAAATAGACGATGACATTCGCCCATATACTCCATTTGAAGGATGTGGCATCACCTATCAAGTTTCATCAGTTTTAATGCAAGAGTACTCCCTGTGGATACAGAAGGGACTCCTCAAATCACATGCAAACAAGTAATTTTTTTTATTAATGTATCTTTATAGCAAAGCATTGGCGAATAAGTAAGTTTTCGTATTATTGTATTTTTATACTTTGATTTTGTATTAAATTATTCTTATATTGGTATAATCATTCCAATAGGAACCCATCAGAGGATAAATATAGAGGCAAATCAGCTCTATTTGGATTTGATTATATGGATTGTGTTGTCGCATTTTCTTTGGACAAGAATTGGTTTTATACTATGTCACAACCATATAAATGCTGAACTGATCAGGTACAATATATAATACTATTATGTATATGATATACAATTAACATGTGTAACTCAAAAATTCAGATTACTACTTGTGTTTGCCAATTGTTATTTGTATCATCTACTTTTTATCATATATTGTTGTTTTATATATTGTGTTCTTATTTTACTTTATTTTTGCAGCACATAGATGTAATTTTTTACTATCTACTCAAGAAGTCAAAACTAAGAAGCATGGATCAATACAGATACACTACCTACAACTGTTTGTTCAAGTCCTATATCAATAATGCGTACAAAAGGTATTATTGCAGTCCTGCAGATGATACTCTTAGTACACAGGAACACATTGCCCGAGCTGATGTTGTATATGTATATAAAAGGTCCATCAAAGACGTCATTAATGAATTTTCTGTCCCTGCTGCTTTACCATGGCATCTGGTAGATAAGGTATATATTCCAATCAAATGTGACAAAGAATTTCATTAGGTGTTGGCTATGATTTTAAGGGAAAGGTTAATACGAGTTTATGACTTTTGGGATCAAAGAAGAAAGTTCAATCTGATAAGATAAAACAGTTGTCTATCATCCTTCCTAACTACCTTCAGGATAGTAGACTCTTTGATAAAACCGACATAATTGATTGGGCAGTATTGAATGCATATAAAGACAACAAAACTAGTGAATTGTTGGGTCCACAACGTCCGTTTGAGGTGGAATTTGGTCGAGACATTATGCAACAAGGGAGCGATAGCCTGTTAGTATTGTATCCACCCAACTTTACTTACACATTTCATTTAATTTATAATGTGTCTTCTTTCTGTTTGCAGTGACTGCGGAACGTATGTTGCCGCTTTTGCTAAATTTCTGAGTGACGAAATGAAGGTCCCATCGATTCCTTTCTGAAGTGACTATCTGCGCTCAAGATATGCAACACTGTTATGGAAATATGGTACCGACAAGGCCAAGGCGGGATACGTTAGCGAGAATGATGATTCTACAAGGCTAAAGGGTGTCTTCATTCCATTGACAGATGATGAACTGATTAATGTAGAATAGTAGTTTATTTACCGACTTACAGTCAAGATATGAAGTTTTATTGTTTTGAAGATACATTAAGTGTTTTGGAGTATTCCTCCCCAGGTCAACATTATATTTCTAAGTAATTCATATTTCTAAATTTGAAGAGTTTTTATGTCCATAATTTTTATGTTGCTTTTAAATTCGTTTTCAATACATTTTAATACCTTATTATTTTTTGTATATTATAAGTATTATACATATCACT
>NW_026029157.1:0-63112 GCF_019186545.1 Solanum stenotomum | reverse complement strand
CTGCTCATTATCTTTTTACTTCCAAGTGCTACCCCAAATTCAGCACCGCTCGGGATGTGTGTGTGACATGTTTCTTCTTCATGGGCCATCCGAACAATAATATCAACATTCCGCTCTGCATGGCCTGAGAAAACAATACAACTATTCACAGTGTTGTTGGCACTACATGTGCTCTTAAAATTGTGTTGGGCTTAAATTTTTATTTGGCAAAATTACTAAACTACACTATATATGTTTACATATTCTCATTTAATCCCTACTCTTTCATAAAAATTCAAAAATCCCTATTTTTCCCCAAACCCTCTATTCTGGATATTTTATTCTGAAAGAACCCAAAACCCACCTTTCTCATCCCCAGAATCTTGCCTCTAATCTTTTCCCACTACCAAATTAGTTACCGAATTCAAAGCAATTTGATTTTCAAACGATTCTATCTCTATTCAACTGTCCAAAGTTCAAAATAGGTATTATCATCTTCTTCATTTTTCTTTCAAAATCAATTTTTGTGTGTCAATTGATTTTGGATCAGTTGTCAAAATGGATCATCCGTCTTTTAATATTGGGATTTCCCAAATAATAACACCTAACAATGATCAAATTTTTGATTCAGAAGACCCCAACTGGGCAGAACAGAGGTCTAAAAGTTTGCATGCACCGACATTAATGGCAAATCAAACTTCTACGAAGAGTAAATCGAAAAAGGAAGTGGGGGCATTATCTAAAGCAAAGGATGCAAAAACTCAAAAGAAAAGGGATAGAAATGTTGCCCCTCCCATTTCTCGACCAACACTACCCATTGTATGCATTTCTTTTGCTTTTAATTTAGACATTATTGAAAAATAAAGTTTTATTGTATATATTGAAATCTGGAGTTGTTACCCAGAAACACTGATTATTTTATCAAATGTTGGTATTGAGTATAACTTTTACATTTGTAGATGAAAGACTATTTTTTGTCAAAATTTTTGCGTTGAGAACTGTATCTAAGATAAGCATTCAATTCACAGTATGATATGTAGGTTGTTTGTTGTACAATGTATCATATTCATAGATATTCACATGAATGATACGTAAACAGAATAAAATAGATCTGGTAGTTAACATTTTGTATCATATTTAAATATAAGTCAGTGTATATACAGAAGTTATATGATTTTGTGTATCAGTCATGTATTGTTATTATGTAGTATAAAATGATCTGAAACATAATATTTTGAATAAATATCTGGCCTTTCCTTTTTTAGTTCTGTATGCATCATTTATCGGTTTAGTGATTGATCAACATCATTTATGTTTATGGAATTGCAGAATATGAAATATGTAATTAAACATATTCCAAAGCAACCTCTAAAGTTTGGTCCTACTTACAACTCAAATTTTAATGAAAACTTAGTGTTGTCAATAAAGGATGAAGGTATGGAATTATTTAAGGATACTATATTTGGCCAATACCTTAATATCTCCAAGTGCCACTACCAAGTGTTTATATCTTCTAGAGGTTGAGCATGACAATTTAGACAAAGAAATTCATATTCGTCATGCCAAAGGAAATGTATTGCAATTTAGTATCAGAGAATTTGCTATTATTACTGATCTGAAGTGTACTGGAAATATTAAAGATTTTACATATCCAGATTCAAAAACTAGTAGGCTGGTTCAAAGATACTTTCCTAGTCCAAATTATAATGTAAACAAAGGACGGCTGGTAGATCGTTTTGATATGGGTGGTTGGGACAACATTGATGATGCCCTTCAGATGGCTATATTGTATTTCATTCATACATTTGTATTCTCGCAACTTGGTGATGCACCAATTCCTATCGAAGATTTCTTAATGGTAGAAAATGGCAGCTATCAACAGTTTCCGTGGGGACAACTTGCCTTCACAAAGTTAATGAAATCATTTAGGAAAGAGTACAAACCTGACAAACAAACGTATCGCTTGAATGGAATTCCATACACACTTAATAACTGGGTATATGAATGTGCGTCTGTAATACATAACGAGATAGCTGTTAAAGAAAGAAACGGTATACCAAGGGTATGCAATTGGAAAGTTGTGGGTGCAAAGCCTAAATTTGAGATGTTTATGGAAAACATCTTTACTGAGGTAATTAGTACATAACAACCTTTTTTACTTTTTTTTTATTTGCGATACATTATTTAACTAGTTCTCATGATGTTTTAATTTTTTGTTTCTATAGAATGATTGTTCTAACGTTCAGCCAACTCAAGAGGAAATCATATCACTTGATTTACCAAATAACAGTCATGTACCTCCAACTCAACCAGCCACATCAGATGTTAATCATGAGGAGGTGCTACCAGACGAGGTTCCTGGATTTGAAGAGTTTTCATCAAAAACTCAAGAGCAACTGTTAATTAAGGAGATCCACATGATTTTCTACCACAGGATCCACCCACCCCCAAGAGAAGAAAGGTTGCACATCCAACAAAAAATAATGTGCCCAAAGCCACACAACCAGATGAGCAACCGAATCAGCCATTTCAAACTCCGGATTCACAACCGTCACAAGTTGATAATGTATCTGGTGTTCCTCATAATACAGTTTTTTGAAGAACAATTTCAGACAATGCAGGACTTGAGGAACTGAAGGGTCACATGAAGTCTTATGTAAGTAAACATAACTATGTCATTTAAAAACTTTCATGTTTATTGTTAATTCCACTTAATATGCTTAATTTGAATCTAGGTTGACAAAAAAATTGGAGCTCTTGAGGCGTTAATTATAAAAAATCATTCTGAGTTGATGAAAGCAATTGGCACGAAAGAAAACAAAAGTGATAAAGTAGTATTTTTATTTTTTAGTTTCCCTTTTCAGTTTTGTGTTATACTGATTTTTTGGATCTTGAAGGACAATGGTGGCATTTCTATGCCATATATAGTGGATGATTCAGTAGACAAAGGTAATATTGATCCACAATCCGCTTCTAATCAATTCTTTCAACAAATCATTTGACCCATACAAATGGATTTTGCTTAACTGTTGATCATGATGTTGATGCATCTGCTGTGGAGGTTGAAAGATGACATGTTACCGAAGAAAATGTTGCAAAGGTATGTATATGATACTTCAATTTAATTATATAACTTAATGTCTTTTAATCATTAGTTAATTCGATTAAAATTATTAACAATGTATCATTTAATAAGATTGATACTTTAGTAATTTTAATTCATATAAACGTTGCCTTTTTGTGTATCATTGGCTATACATTATACACTAAAATCTTAGTTGCTACTATATATTGTTTTTTGAATCACCATTAACAGATACTTTTTGATATATTTCCTTATATACTAATATACAAACATAGAATGATGAGACATCCATTAAGGAAAATGCTATGAGAGATTCAACAGATGTTATACCCACAACACACCATAGTCATGTTCCGGTAGAAGAGATTGTTCATAATAAGGAAGTGGTAAGTAAAGAGTTTTTGAATTGTTATAATCAATTATTTTTGAAAAAAAATAATCAAAATGGTGTGTAATATTCTGTTTATTATGAGGATGCAGTACATGAAGCCCCCTAATTACACACAAAAGAATTGAGCGGTGATGAATATATTAAATTATTCTTATGTTGGTATAATCATTCCCATAGGAACCCATCAGAGGATAAATATAAAGGCAAACCAGCTCTATTTGGATTTGATTATATGGATTTTGTTGTTGCATTTCCTTTGGACAAGAACTGGTTTTATACTATGTCACAACCATATAAATGCTGGACTGATCAGGTACAATATACAATACAATTATGTATATGATATACAATTAACATGTGTAACTCAAAAATTCAGATTACTACTTGTGTTTGCCAATTGTTATATGTATCATCTACTTTTTATCATATATTGTGTTCTTGTTTTTCTTTATTTTAGCAGCACATAGATGTAATTTTTTACTATCTACGCAAGAAGTCAAAACTAAGAAGCATGGATCAATACAGATACATTACCTGCAACTGTTTGTTCAAGTCCTATATCAATAATGCATACAATAGGTATTATTGCAGTCCTGCAGATGATACTCTTAGTACACAGGAACACATTGCCCGAGTTGATGTTGTATATGTATATAAAAGGTCCATCAAAGATGTCATTAATGAATTTTCTGTCCCTGCTGTTTTACCATGACAAAGAATTTCATTGGGTGTTGGCTGTGGTTTTAAGGGAAAGGTTAGTACGAGTTTATGACTCATCTTTGGGATCAAGGAAGAAAGTTCAATCTGATGAGATAAAACAGTTGTTTATCATCCGTCCTAACTACCTTCAGGATAGTAGATTCTTTGATAAAACCGACATAATGTATCTTATCCCAAGGTATCTCGTCATGTTGAAATCTACCACATGAACAAGTTTTCCTCTCCAGAAAAACAATGTATCTTATCCCACCTTTATACACTGCAAAAATATATTCAGAAGATGCAACAACCTGCAAATGTTTAAAAATTGGAGATACATTAAACGAATTTTGATTTGGTATACATAATAATATAATGAGAAGTAAAGCTAGAAACATAATACTTGTAATACAGTTATGTACCTTCATTTTCGCACATTTGGATGCGTTTATAATCAATATTTCTTCAAATCTTCTCCCTAATGTTTCCTTTGTGTAAGATGCCATTTCTCGATTTTTGCAATTCCAAGTACCAAATAGAATTTTAGCTTCTTTTAGAAAGTCTATAATACGTAATTGTCGTGCATCAAATAGGCAACCACTGATACATTCCTCTATGTTCGAAGTCATCATTCTCCCCCTGCTCACTGTTGCGTGAGATCTAGCCCACCTTTCATACCCAACATCTTGAAGATACTTCTTAATTCTGCCATATACTTTTTCCACTTTAGCCATTAATTTTTCAAAATAATCTTTCCGATAAGCCTTTGCCATTGAATAGAACAGATCAATTAGTATGGATCTGCTTTTCCTGAAGTATGTACACACATTTTTCCAGAGGTGCCATATGCATGCAAAATGAGGAACATTTGGATAAACAATACTTACACTCTTCATTATGCTTTCATTTCTATCTGATACAACACACATTTGTTCTCTATCATCAAATACATTTTTAAACTGTTGGAAGAACTATGTCCATGAGGAATCATTTTCCGTGTCTACAATTCCATAAGCTAACGGCAATATACAACCTTAACATTGAAACACACAACATTATGATTCTTTATACATAATTGTTGCAGGATGTTATATTACTATCTTAAAAAATTAAATTAATAAACAACATGACATACCTATCCCATCGGGTGTACTTGCCGATACAAATGTTCCTCGATAAGCTCTGCTAATATGTAAAGCATCAACAACAACAACAGGCCTACATAACTCAAACCCTCTTATCATTGGCCTTAATGATATGAAGAGATACATAAACTCATTTTTTTGGGCCTTGTGCATCCATATATATGAATTTGGATACACAGTTTCCAACATATATATGTATTTTGGCATCTGTTTATATCCATCTGCATGTCTACCCCTTATCATCTCCAGTGCACGTTCTTTAGCACACCATGCTTGTTGGTAAGAAATTTCAACTCCATATAGTGACCTAACATCATCAATTATATCGTTTGGAGTATGTTTTCTTTTATGATTTACTAACTTTGGAGCTATCACACCACTAACAAACCCAACAATATCATGTACCTTACTTAATACCCTATCCCTCAATGGACATGTATGTTCACTATTGAAGTATTTCACTTTAAATATGTCCGTATTTTTTCTAACAGACGCCTTCAAATTCCAACAACAATCATCTGAATAACATACTAATACGTAGCTGCAATTATACCATATATATTTATTATTTGATCAGGTTTAATGTATCAATTCATAATATCAAAAATAAAATAACAGTACAACATACATTATTACAAATACTTTTAGTTAAATAATAATGTGCACACATATTAATATATCACACAGTTTGATGACGACTCAGTTTATATTGTTGATATACAAATCATATAACAAATTCAAAATCCACTTATTAACCTAATTTCACTTATCCTTCTTAATTGATACTTTAATAAACAGAGGTAACTCAAAATGCACGTGATACTTTATTGTATCCAATGAAAACAATACACACACCTCTCCTTCTTAATTAATACATTAACAATCAGAAGTAACTCAAAATGAACATGATACCTAACACCTACAATTGCACGTAACACATGTTATTTGTGTATCATGATCAACATAATAGCAAATAAATTATAAACAATGAAGAATGTTATAAGATTGAAGTATCACATACCTTTTGTTATCAGATCTTTTAACTCTAATATTGAAGCTATGCTTTATTTTGTATTTTGCCATGACAACCAATAGAGTTGCCTTATCATTTTACAATTGCTTCACTTCCACATTAGAAACATTAGTATCTGATATATAATTTTCCACCTCCATTTTTGGTATGTAATAGGAATCACAAATTTTCGATGCAACAATGCTTAGAGCCTTTGCATCCCTTTTTCCACCTTCAACACACACAATTGCACCTGTTGTTGCATCAAAATTTTGTATCTCTTCATCACTTTTATCCGATGTATCAATGCATAGTGGATACATACCAAATCCTATCTCATGTTTCTTCACTTCTATGTACAATTTCACCCCTATATCATTCTGAATACACAATGAAGATGAATTACCTTCTACGACGTATTTGATCTCCATATTTTTTTTGATTCATCAACATTCAATTCTGTTGCAGTTGCTGAATTAAGATTAACGAACGAAATATTTTCCCCAACCACTATGCCATCACTTATGTACCGCTCGTATCTAACATCACTTTCCCATATTCCTGAATGCCTTAACAAGATCAAAATATTCATTACAAATCTTCACCAAAAAATGCGCTACAAATTTTTTTGAATCAGCCTTCCATAGCTTTTCGCAAAACAGGAAGAGAGAATTTCAAAATTTTATTTTCCTAAGTTTTGCTTTATTAGGATGTTGCGTGGTCTGTCCCAACATCCATCTCAATGTTATAGAGGCTTCATAGGCAGTCAGTCAGTCAGTTAGTATTGAAGCTCTCATCTATGTATATATATATATATATATATATATATAATATTCTACTTTGAGACTCGAGTTGCCATTTTGGCTAGATTTTATCGGTTAAGTTGTTTTATGTTCTTGCATGGCATGAAGTTATTCTGTTGAGTTAGGTTTCCGCTGAGTTAAGAAAGCCAGGCCAAGGGTTCGCTTGGGGCCAGCAATGGTCTTCGAGTGCCGGCCACGTCCAGGGTGTAAACTCGGGGCATGACATAAAAGAAACAATTCATTCAAAATGTGAAAAAAGTGACAACGACAATCCATTCAAAATGAAATATAGTCAGAATGACTGAAATTCTAAATTTTCGATCACTGAATTTACTGTGAATAAAGCTTTAAAATTCACTATATTTGCCTAGAAGGAAGAGGCAGTAACATTTTCCGTCACACAAAGAATTGTCATAGATACTCATATACATGAAATTAATAAGATAATGTTGCTTCCAATAATTAAATTATAAAGAAATTTTAATGAAAACATATATAAGATTTTTAAATTTGTTTATAAAAATAATATATTATGTATGTATATTAATAAAATATATGTATATAATTCATCGGTTGGGTTCAGTTATTTCTTCGTTTTTTCGAATAAAATCATAACCGAATCAAATACTATCAATTTTCAAAAATCTAAAATCAAATCAAACCAATTCCAAATAAATCAGCTTTATTTTATCGATTTGGTTCGATTTTTATCCAAACCGTGAACACCCCTAGTTGGGAGTATTACTAGAAATTAAAGATGAACTTTTTTGAAGGGCAAGTTGGGTAATTTCTTCCTATTGCATGGTCATTAGCTCGTCAATTACGAAATGACTTATATATATATCTATATATTTTTTGGAGAAAATCTCACAATATATTTCAACATCTTTAAGGCTTAGGCCCACAATTGAGATACCCTTTTAATTCGTTGGCACGTACTTACATGAACATTGACTTACAAGGCGTTCTAGGTCTACCCGTATTTAACAAGCTGAGAAATAAATCCAATTGAGACAGCAATTATAATCATGCAAATTATAGCTACTATTCATAATTGTATTTAAACTCTAGTTATTTATGAAAATTTCTTAATAAAAATTTGCAAATTCTGCGCTACCTGACCTGTAAAAATGATGCAATATTGTGTTGGTCTTTAATTTTTTCATCTCATAACTAATAAATTTTGCGTATCACAAAAAATTAAACTGAAACACACAATTGCACCTGTTGTTGCATCAAAATTTTGTATCTCTGCATCACTTTTATCCGATGTATCAATGCATAGTGGATACATACCGAATCCTACCTCATGTTTCTTCACTTCTATGCACAATTTCACCCCTATATCATTCCGAATACACAATGGAGATGAATTACCTTCTATGACGTATCTGATCTCCATATTTTTTTTTGATTCATCAACATTCAATTCTGCTGCAGTTGCTGAATTAAGATTAACGAACTAAATATTTTCCCCAACCACTATGCCATCACTTCTGTACCACTCGTATCTAACATCACTTTCCCATATTCCTGAATGCCTTAACAAGATCGAAATATTCATTACAAATCTTCACCAAAAAATGCGCTACAATTTTTTTTGAATTAGCCTTCCATAGCTTTTTGCAAAACAGGAAGAGAGAATTCCAAAATTTGAAATTTTAGTTCAGTAATCGTTTTATGAATGACTGATTTGTAGATGAAAGAAACGTATGCGTGAATTGTGGCAGTCAATTTTTATTTTTATTTTAAATCCCTTATTTAACGCACTAAACTGATAAAATCCCTTTTTTAACGCACTGAACTGATAATTACAGCTTCTAAATTAAAGTATCCGCCCACATTTTAAAGTATCCGCAAGACAATAAAATAAAGGGAGTTTTGTAATTTCTAAAAGAGTAGGGATATGAAGTAATTTGTTTACGGTATTATACTAGCTTTGTATAATTTTTACTTTTTATTTTCATAATAACAAATAACTTTCATCGGGCGTAAAGTTTATATTTTTAAGTCATAACATCCTATTTCACGACTTAAGAACTTATGTCCTCTAAGCATAATTTGGGATAAGGTTGTTCACGAATCGTTTTGGATCAGTTATTGGTCAAAACCAAAATTAAATCAACTTAATCGGTTTTAAAATTATCAAAATCGAATCGAACCAAATATAATATATATTTATTGCTTTGGTGGTTACTGATTTCGGTTTGGGTTGGTTCCATTGTTAACCATACACAATAAAAGAAACAATTCATTCAAAATGTGAAAAAAGTGACAACGACAATCCATTCAAAATGAAATATAGTTAGAATGACTGAAATTCTAAATTTTCGATCACTGAATTTATTGTGAATAAAGCTTTAAAATTCACTATATTTGCCTAGAAGGAAGAGACAGTAACATTTTCGTCACACAAAGAATTGTCATAGATACTCATATACATGAAATTAATAAGATAATGTTTTCACCTTGAACATTTTTGCTTTCAATAATTAAATTATAAAGAAATTTTAATGAAAACATATATAAGATTTTTAAATTTGTTTATAAAAATAATATATTATGTATGTATATTAATAAAATATATGTATATAATTCATCGGTTGGGTTCAGTTATTTCTTCGTTTTTTCGAATAAAATCATAACCGAATCAAATACTATCAATTTTCAAAAATCTAAAATCAAATCAAACCAATTCCAAATAAATCGGCTTTATTTTATCGATTTGGTTCGATTTTTATCCAAACCGTGAACACCCCTAGTTGGGAGTATTACTAGAAATTAAAGATGAGCTTTTTTGAAGGGCAAGTTGGGTAATTTCTTCCTATTGCATGGTCATTAGCTCGTCAATTACGAAATGACTTATATATATCTATATTTTTTTGGAGAAAATCTCACAATATATTTCAACATCTTTAAGGCTTAGGCCCACAATTGAGATACCCTTTTAATTCGTTGGCACGTACTTACATGAACATTGACTCATTGACTTACAAGTCGTTCTATGTCTACCCGTATTTAACAAGCTGAGAAATAAATCCAATTGAGACAGCAATTATAATCATGCAAATTATAGCTACTATTCATAATTGTATTTAAACTCTAGTTATTTATGAAAATTTCTTAATAAAAATTTGCAATTCTGCGCTACCTGACCCGCAAAAATGATACAATATTGTGCTGGTCTTTAATTTTTTCATCTCATAACTAATAAATTTTGCGTATCACAAAAAATTAAACTGAAACAAACTGTATGTGTGTATTTGTTTTAGAGGTGATATAATGTGTATCAATGTTTTAGTTTCAAAGCTAATATGTGTATTTGTGATTGCAAAAGAGATAGGAAATAACTTTGGCGGAGCTCCCACTGCATGACATAACAAGAACTTATGTCCATTAAGCATAAGTTCAATTATTGAAAGGCAAGTTGGGCAATTTCTTCCTATTGCATGTCCACTAGCTCGTCAATTACGAAATGACCTTTGAATATACTTTGGAGAAGATCTCCCAATATATTTCCACAACTATAAGCTTAGGTCACAATAGAGACAGCCTTTTAATTCATTGGTATATACTTACATGAACAGTGACACATAATTGACTCAGCAAGTCGTTCTAATTCTGTCCGTGTTTTACAAGCTCAGAAATAAATGCCATTGACTCAGCAAGACTTGAAGTGATTCACTACAATATAAAACTATACTCATCAATAGCCAAAACAAACAACTGAAATCTTTTAGCTTTCAAGATGGTTCCCAAAATATTTTGTTTCCTTCAGCTTTTCACTCTCTTCACTGTTACTTTTGCTTCCACTGAGGAAGCAACTGCTCTCCTCAAATGGAAAGCAACTTTTCAAAACCAGAATAATTCCTTATTGGCTTCATGGACACTAAGTGTTGGTGCATGCACGGATTGGTATGGAGTTATATGTTTTAATGGTCAGATAAACAGGTTGAATATAACTAATGCTGGTGTCATTGGTACACTCCATGATTTTCCATTTTCATCTCTACCATTTCTTGAATATGTTGATCTTAGCATGAACTAGGAAACTTCACTAATCTTGTCTATCTTGACTTGTCGTCTAATCAGTTTTCAGGCAAAATCCCAATAACTCTAGGTGGCTTAACTCAGCTCAAATTTTTGTACCTTCATTCTAACCTACTTTCTGGTCTCATTCCTAGTGAGTTGGGGAATCTGAAAAACCTCAATGATTTGCAGCTATCCCATAATAAGCTTAGTGGTTCAATTCCAATAACTCTAGGTGACTTAACTGAGCTCAAAATTTTGTATCTTTATTCTAACCAACTTTCTGGTCTCATTCCTCGAGAGTTGGGGAATCTGAAAAACCTCAATGATTTGCAGCTATCCCATAATAAGCTTAGTGGTTCAACTCCAATAACTTTAGGTGACTTAACTGAGCTCAAAATTTTGTGCCTTTATTCTAACCAACTTTCTGGTCTCATTCCTAGTGAGTTGGGGAATCTGAAAAGCCTCAATGAGCTAGATTTATCCGATAATAAGCTTAGTGGTTCAATTCCAATTACTTTAGGTGACTTAACTGAGCTCAAATTTTTGTCCCTTCATTCTAACCAACTTTCTGGTCTCATTCCTAGTGATTTAGGGAATTTGAAAAATCTCAATGGTATGGAACTATCCCATAATAAGCTTAGTGGTTCAATTCCAATTACTTTAGGTGACTTAACTCAGCTCAAAATTTTGCACCTTCAATATAACCAACTTTCTGGTTCAATTCCAATTACTTTAGGTGACTTAACTGAGCTCAAAAGTTTGCACCTTCAATATAACCAACTTTCTGGTTCTATTCCAAAAGAACTTGCATCTTTGTATAACTTGGTTGTCTTGGCAATGAGTTCCAATCACTTTTCAGGCCATTTGCCAGAGCGGCTTTGCCAAGGTGGGAAACTTGAGATTTTCACGGTGAATAGTAACAAGCTTACAGGGCCAATCCCAAGAAGCTTGAGCAAGTGCTCGAGTTTCAAAAGGGTTCGCTGCAATAACAACAGCTTTACTGGGAATTTATTTGAAGCTTTTGGCATCCATCCAGAGCTTCGGTTCATTGATTTGAGCGACAATGATTTTCATGGTGAACTCAGCAGTAACTGGGGAAAATGCAAAAAATTAATTGATTTGCGTGTAGCCAGAAATAACATTAGTGGTAGCATACCACCAGAGATTGGAAATGTCAAAGGGCTTTTAGGACTTGATCTTTCATCGAATCATTTGATTGGGCAGATTCCAAAGGAATTTGGAAAATTAACTTCTCTGGTTAAGCTTTCTGTGCAGAACAACAATATCTCTGGATATATACCCGAGGAACTTGGGTCACTGACAAAGTTAGAGTCCCTCGATCTATCGTACAACAGATTGAATGGATCAATCCCGAAGTGTATAGGAGATTTCGTGCACTTGTTTCAGCTGAACCTGAGCAACAACAAGTTTGGCCAGAATATTCCAAAGGATATAGGAAGGATAACTCAGCTTAATGTACTTGATTTGAGCTATAATCTTCTGGTTGGAGATATACCCCCTCAGTTAGCCAATTTGAAGGTGTTGGTAAACTTAAATCTTTCCCACAATGGCCTATCTGGGCGCATCCCCAAAGAACTTGAAACTTTGACTGGTTTGCAGGATGTCGTATTGTCATACAATGAGTTGGAAGGTCCAATCCCTAATAATAAAGCTTTTATCAATGCCTCATTGGAGGGTAATAAAGGTCTTTGCGGAAATGTAGCAGGACTCCAGCCCTGTGAAAGGCCGTCTTCTATGGTGAAGAAGCACTCAATGGCGAAGGGATGTAAACTCACCCTCATCACTGTACTTCCTGTTATGGGAGCACTGGTACTGATCTGTGTTTTCACTGGTGTTCTCTTTATGTGTAATAAAAGGAGGAGAGTTAGAGAAGTTGAAAGAAGGGATGGTGATGGTTGGCTTTCGATATCCATGTTAGATGGGAAGGAATTGTACAGGGACATCTTAAACGCCACAGAAGAGTTTGATGCAAAATTTTGCATTGGGCGAGGAGGTCACGGAAGTGTTTACAAGGTAAACCTTCCATCATTAGGGAATATTGCTGTGAAGAGACTTCACTCTTCATTTCAGAATACACATCCCAAAAGCTTCATCAATGAAGTAAGGGCATTGACTGGGATTAAGCACCGAAACATTGTGAACCTCTACGGCTATTGTTCGAAAGCACAACACTCACTCTTGGTTTACGAGTATGTGGAGAGGGGGAGTTTGGCTAGTATTTTGAGCAATGAAGTTGAGTCCAAGAAATTGGATTGGCTTAAAAGGGTGAATATCATCAAGGGTGTTGCTTTTGCTTTATCTTACATGCACCAGGATTGTTCACCACCCATTGTTCATCGAGACATAAGTAGCAGCAATGTTTTGCTTGATTCTGAGTATGAAGCTCGTGTTGCAGACTTTGGACTAGCGAAGATTCTCAATCCAGACTCATCCAATTGCACTACACTTGCTGGCACATATGGCTATGTCGCACCTGGTAAGTTTTAAATAGTTCATGAACTATAGCCAAACACTCCATTGTTTTTATCTCATTTGCACGTTTTAATTGTTAATATTGTTTTGAAAATTGTATTATTCAGAGCTTGCATATACTATGAAGGTTACGCAAATGTGTGATGTGTATAGCTTTGGAGTATTATCATTGGAGATAGTCAAAGGAAAGCATCTTGGGGAATACATTACTGTGCTAGCAAATTCATTGACTATAGATCCTGAGCAGCTTAGCGATTTGCTGGATGAACGCCTTCCATATCCTGAAGATAGAGTAAAAGATGCTTTGGTTTTTATCATCAAGCTAGCATGCTCTTGTTTGCTTAAAACTCCAAAATCAAGGCCAACAATGCACTTCATCTCTCAGAAGTTATCATCAATGGATGCACGTCCACCTATTCAACAGAGAAACCCCCATGTAAGGCGAGCAATATATAATCCTTGATATGTATGGAAATATCGGTAGTGTGAAGTAAGTATTTCAATTGCTGGGACGTATTTTTAGGGTGCTCATTTTTTTACTGTATTAAAGACCTCATATTACAGTCGCACATAGTTCGTCTTGGAGGTTTTTTTTCGATTTCAAAGATTTTACCTGTATGTATAGAAGCTAGAAAATGACCCTTTCTGCTCAAGCTTTTGTCCCAACTGAATAAATGGAGTTGTTCTTCATTGTAATGACTAATGAGATTACATTTTGTCCAAATAATTCTTATATTTTACTGTGGATTATGAAGAAAAGAAAATCTGGCCAGAAGATCCATTGCTGGAAGCCTGTGTCAGTTTTTACATCGACAGAAATACCCTAAAAAACAAACTCCAATCATCAATTTATCAAAACAACAATATGTCTAACAAATTCATTTAACATTTTTAATTTTTTTTCCATGTTTTTATGATTTTTTTTAAAACTCATAGGAAACCCCGTGAAACTTTAAAATTTTAATTCGTTTTCATTCACATCCATGATAATGAAACATTTGACTCCCAAGTCGTTCTAATGGAAGAAAGATTAACTCAAGTCTTCTTCTTGGGTGGTCCACAAAATGACTTAATGATTATGGAGAAAATTGATTCCACAAACTTTAAGCGTCGTCCACAATTGACACTTAAAAAATAAATTCCATTGACTCACAAGTCTTGGGTTATTTAAGCTACCACCTAACCTACTATCCCTAGGAATCGAATTCTTCGGTGACCAAGTAAATTGTGGAATATAAATAATGTTATGGTCATAATTTATTTTATTTTTTTTTGAAAATTACTTTCAAATGTCGTTACTTAATTTTTGAAAGAAATTAAGAAATCTTCAATTTAAAAAGATTCTAATGGAAAAAGAGAAAAAGGCCAAATTAGTTCCTTATCTTTGGATTAAGACTCAAAGTCATCCTTGAGTTTTCATAGAATAGTCTCTCATGTTTGCAATATTGGTGAACTTTTAGACCTCCTCCAAACTTTTTGCCTATTTTTAATGTTAATTTTGTCCACAGTTTTATATATGGAATGTTCAATTGTCTTTTTATTTATTTAGTAGAAATAATAAGGTGAGAAGAACACATTGTTCTGTTCAGTAGAAATATTATGTTGCTGCTAAACTATGAACACCTTGACATATGACGTTGCAAGAAAAGAAAAATTTGTACTATTGCAAGTGAAATCGATGTAATTAACCTCTCGATTTTAGTTGCAATATTATTTCTACTAAACTAAACAAGGTGTGTGTGTATATATATATATATATATTATGGATAAAATCAATGTTAAAAAATAAACAAAAATTTGAAGAAGGACCAAAAGTGTACCAATATTGCAAACATGATGGACTATTAGTGCTTCATATGAAGACTCAAGAATGACTTTAAGTCTTAACCTAAAGATAAATGACTATTTTGAGTTTTTTCTCAATGAAAAAATCTATAAAAAATTCAAATAAACGAGCAAGGGTTCTTATAAATAGTATTTTGGACTGCTGTTGCTTTGTTTTTGGGCTCTGGCCCATTCCAGTTGTCGGTAAAGTTTGTTTCTTTTTTCAAATTTTTGGATTTAAGGTCTATTAAGAGAGTATTGAGATTTTCTATTCTTGGATTTGGTGAAGAAATTTTTTCTGGGTAATGTTGCTTTGTCCAAAAACAGTTAGATTCATATTCTAGAAGTTTGGAAGGACAATCTCTGATGAAAATGGGAATTTAACCAAGTGTGTGTAACTGATGAATACTGAATATGACAATTCAATTCAGTTCTGTTTATGCTAACGACTCAATTGAGTTCCTGAGACAGTGACATTGATTTCAAAAAGAATATTGAAAAGGCCAAACACATATACAACTCCATTTAACTTGTCTCTAAATTTCATTTTGAAATTCCAACTCAACCTTGTTTCATTTTGAAACTCCAATTCCATTTTTCATGTACCATTAGTCTAAGTGTAGCCGTTGAAGTCCATTTTGATACCATTTTGCTTTATGGTGTCAAAAGTGTTCTTCAAGTACATAGCACACACCTATAATTAAGCTAATGATAGTATCACTATATATGTCACAGCGCGTGACTTGATGCTTATACTCGTGAAGTTCTAGCTGATCTCTGTATATTTTTTGTTTCTGTTAGCTGACAGCCTATCAAACTGATCCTGCTTTGCTTTTAGTGTTCAATTGGATCCTCTGCAGGTGTGCGAAGTTGTGCGTTCATGTTGTGCTGAGCCCCCTCTGAATGTACTATTATCACTTAATCAATGTTTACAGATTTGTATCTAACAATAATATTCATGGTTTGGTGTAAACATTGATAAATCTAATATCTATAATAGCTGGTTGAAATTCTCGAGATTTACAACATTTTGTGCTACTCATTTTGCTTCCAAGTGCTACCCCAAATTCAGCACCGCGCGGGATGTGTGTGTGACATGTTTCTTCTTCATGGGCCATCAGAACAATAATATCAACATTCCGCTCTACATGGCCTGCGAAAACAATACAATGTCGTTGGCACTTGTGTTGGGCTTAAATTTTTATTTTCATAATAACAAATAACTTTCATGGGGCGTAAAGTTTATATTTTTATGTCATAACATTCTATTGCATTGACTTAAGAACTTATGTCCTCTAAGCATAAGTTGGGAGTAGGGGTGTTCACTGGTCCGTTTGGATCGGTTATTGGTCAAAATTAAAATTAAACCAACTTAATCGGTTTTAAAATTATCAAAACCAAACTGAACTAAACATAATATACATTTATCGATTTGGTGGTTATCAGTTTCGGTTTGGTTCGGTTATTAACCATACACAAAAATAAAAGAAACAATTCATTCAAAATGTGAAAAAAAGTGACAACGACAATCCATCCAAAACGAAATATAGTTAGAATGACTGAAATTTTGAACTTTCGATCACTGAATTTACTATGAATAAAGCTTTAAAATTCACTATATTGGCCCAAAAGGAAGAGACAATAACATTTTTAGTCCCACAAAGAATTGTCATAGATACTCATATACATGAAATTAATAAGATAAATGTTCTCATCTTGCGCATTTTTGCTTTCAATAAGTAAATTATAAAGAAATTTTAATGAAAACACATATAAGATCTTTAAAATTGTTTATAAAAATAATATATTAAGTATGTATATTAATAAAATATATGTATATAATTCATCGGGTTCCGTTATTTCTTCCACTTTTTTTGAAATCATAACCAAATTAAATACTATCAATTTTCAAAAATCTAAAATCAAACCAAATAAAATCGATTTTATTTTATTGATTTGGTTCGATTTATATCCAAACCATGAACACCCCTAGTTGGGAGTATTACTAAAAAGGGTAAAGGGTCAAATATGCCCCTAAACTATTCGAAAAGGTCTAGATATACCCTCCGTTTAAAGTTTGGTTCACTCGTGCCCTCGCCGTCCAACTTTTTGTCTAGATATGCCCTTATGGGCGTTAGTTGGCCTGCTGGACATATCCAGCTCATTTTCCATTTCTTTAAAAGCCACATGGAATTGTCATGCCATTTTGACTTTACCACATGACATTTATATGAAAATGGAAAGGGATCAATTATTCCCCTAAAAAATTCGAACCCATAAACACTTAATCCGACCCATAAATCAACCCCCCTTTTAAATAAACTACCCGACCCATTTTCAACAATTTTGTTTAAGTTTTTAAATTTTCGGTAAATCCCGAAAATGAGTAATTGATTAATAAAAAATAGAAAAAATATGAAAAAAACATAAAATTAATGCCAAAAATTCACAAATAAATATTGTAACCTTAAATTCAACAATTTTTTTTAAATTTTTTTTCGATATATCCCGAAAATGAGTAATTGATTAATAAAAAATATGAAAAAATATAAAATTAACGCAAAAAAAATCACAAATAAATATAGTAAACTTAAATTCAAAAATTTCAACAATTTTTTTTAATTTTATTTTTTTTGGCAAATCTCGAAAATGAGTAATTTATTAATAAAAAATTGGAAATATATATAAAATTTACGCCAAAAATTCACAAAAAAATACAGTAACCTTAAATTCAACAATTTTTTTTAATTTTTATTTTTTTAGTAAATCCCGAAAATGAGTAACTGATTGATAAAAAATAGGAAAAATATGAAAAAAATAAATTGTTTATGGTTTCCTAACAATTTAATTATTCATTCGAACCCATAAACACCTAAATGAAAAAATATAAAATGAAAAAAATAATTGAGAATGAAAAATTTGAACCCGTAAACACCTAAATGAAAATGGCATTTGTATATTTTTTTCATATTTTTCCTATTTTTTATTAATAAATTACTCATTTTCGGGATTTGCCGAAAAAGATAAAAATTAAAAAAACTTGTTGAAATTTTTGAATCCAAGGTTACTATATTTATTTGTGATTTTTGGCGTTAATTTTATATTTTTTTACATATTTTTCATATTTTTTATTAATCAATTACTTATTTTCAGGATTACCGAAAAAAAGTAAATATTTAAAAAAATTGTTGAAACTGTTGAATTTAAGGTTACAATATTTATTTGTGAATTTTTGGCGTTAATTTTATATTTTTTTCATATTTTTCCTATTTTTTATTAATCAATTACTCATTTTCGGGATTTACCGAAAAAAATAAAAATTTAAACAAAATTGTTGAAAACGGGTCGGGTAGTTTATTTAAAAGGGGGGTTGATTTATGGGTCGGATTAGGTGTTTATGGGTACGAATATTTTAGGGGCATAATTGATCCCTTTCCATTTTCATATAAATATCATGTGGTAATGTCAAAATGACATGACAATTCCATGTGGCATTTAAAGAAATGGAAAATGAGCTAGATATGTCCAGCAGGCCAACTATAACATCCGGTAAGTTGAAATAACTATGAAAAAGCTTGAAATTGGAAATAGTCAATTTTGGAATAAAATTCAAATCTGGAAATTTGGTTGTGGGAAATCAGTGAGTTTTGGCCAACTTTGAGCAGTCATAACTCCTAGCTCAGGATGATTTAGGAGTAGTTCCAGTTATGGTTGCGAAGCTTGTGGAATTATCTTTACAACGCCACTAAGTTTGCTCGATTCCGAGTTCGTATGAGCAAGTTATGCCCTTTGAAAGTTGGGCAGTTGGCAGGGAATCCGTCCGGAAATTTTAAGGGCATTTTGGTCTTTTCCCTAGTTTTTCTTTTGGGGTTATATTGTGTGTTAGGCTGATTTTTGGATCATTTTGGTCCCATTTTAAAAGAGTGAAAGCTAGGGCTTGAGAGTGAAGAAGAGAAGAAGAAGAGAAGAAGAGGAGAAGAAGAGGAGATCAAACAAGTTTCCGTCGTGGATATCATCGGGGGTGACCCCCAATAGGTATGTGAGTTCTTAGTGTTGGGTTGATCCTTTCCCCCACACACCAAACTCATTTTTATTATTGAGAAAAGAATGGTTGTGTTGTTGAAGTTGTTGGTGTTGTTGATTGTATTGTTGAGGTTCTTGTTGAGTTGGGACATGAGTTTGGTTGTGCTTTTGAGTTGAATCTCTTGTATGTGAGGGATTTTATGATCCTTAGTGTTTGGGATTGGAACCTTTGAAGTTAGGGTGGTTTAGAGTTGGGAAAAAGAGGGAGAAAAGTCGGGTTTTTTGGGGAAGGGGCTGGCGCGTCGCGCCCCCCAAAGGGGACTCTGAAGTCCAGCCTTGGGGCGGCGCGCCTCTCAGATCGCCAGCAGGTGCCTTCTGAGCTTCGAGGGCTGGCGCTCCGCGTCTTGCAGAGCGCCAAAGACGCCAAGTTCCCCCATTCTTTTCACACTTTCTCATGCATGTTCCTAGGTATTATACCTACGTTTCATAGTTGTTTCTGACACTCCAAAGTACGTCTAAACATCAAGAATCCCTCCATAACATGTGATCAAACACCTTGAATTCATAATTCCAATTCAAGGAAAGTTAGTTAGAGGTCAAGTGAAGTTAGAAGTCAAGTGAAGTTAGAGCCAAGCTTAGAAGTTAAGAAGGGAGTCAAAGCAAGTCTTTAAAGTTGTTCAAGAGTCTTTATTGAACATTTTAACTTCATTCTAAGGCTCAAGTTCCAAGTTAAGTAAAGAATCTCAAGTTTCAAGTCAAGTAAAGAGTATCGAGTTTCAAGTCAAGTCAAGAGTTTTCAGTTAAGTCAAGAGTTTCGAGTTAAGTCAAGAGTCAAGAGTTGAGCTCATTTCTCGAAAGTTATTAGGGAACTATGTATTTCCCAAAGAAGTTTCTAAATGTTTTTACATTTGAGTAAGAAAGGAACATCGATTCCAAGAAAGCCTTTGGGCTAGTTTTTGAGCAATAATCTCAAACTAAAGAAAGATGTGTTTAAAACACTTATGAGCCAAAGTATTTTTGGGAGTAGTATTGAGCACCGAATTGGGGACACGAGTTTATATCAACTCAACTCTCCATAAGAACCATGCGCCAACATGGGACTTGACGTATCATTCTTTTTAGATGATCACGTAAGATTAAGCTAGTGGATCCACTAAGAAAAAGTAAGGTCCTATATCACGGCAAGGTATAGGATGGTCTTTGGGCAACGTGAGGTATAACGTTGTACCACCACTAGTGCTCATAGTGGTGGTTGTCGGTTAAAGAATCTCCCACTAAAGTTATATTACTTTTATATAAATAAAGTTGAGTTGTTATTGCTTTAATCATTAACGAACTAAGTTGTTTGCAATGTTTTAAAAGCTTTATATATCGCATGTGTCTTATTGCCTTTTATATATATTGAGTTCAGTTAAGTTATTCTTGAGTCGTACAGGGCCAAGGTAAGTGTTTTCTTGTATTCCTTTCAAGCCTAAGTTGTGGTTTAGCTTTCCAGCTCGCATACTCGTACATTCTATGTACTGATGCCAGTTGGCCTGCATCTTATTATGATGCAGATACAGGTACCCAGGATCAGCATCCAACACGTCATTGATCCAGCTGAGCACTCTAGAGTCAGTGGTGAGCCTCCTTGCATTCCGGAGGACTCAATTATTTTGTGTTCTTAGTTTTGTTTTATTAGGGTGTTGCGGGGTCTGTCCCGACATCCATCCCAGTATTGTAGAGGCTTCATAGACAGTCAGCCAGTTAGTTTTGAGTCTCGCATCTATGTATATATGTAAATATTCTATTTTGAGATTCGAGTTGCCTTTGTGGCCAGATTTTATAAGTTAAGTTGTTTGTAACCTTGCATTGCATTGAGTTATTCTGTTGAGTTAGGTTTCCGTTGAGTTAAGAAAGCCAGAACAAGGGTTCACTTGGGGCCAGCAATGGTCTCCAGGTGCCGGTCCCACCCAGGGTGTAGGCTCGGGGCGCGACACCAACTAACGCCCATAAGGGTATATCTAGACGAAAAGTTGGACGGCAAGGGCACGAGTGAGCCAAACTTTAAACGAAGGTATATATAGACCTTTTTGAATAGTTTAGGGGCATATTTGACCCTTTACCCTACTAAAAATTATGCTTATTTTGAAGGGAAAGTGGTGTAATTTCTTCCTATTGCATGTCCATTAGCTCGTCAATTACGAAATGACTTATATATATCTATATTTTTTGGAGAAAATCTCACAATATATTTCAAATCTTTAAGGCTTAGGCCCACAATTGAGATATCCTTGTAATTCGTTGGCATGTACTTACATGAACATTGACTCATTGACTTACAAGTCGTTCTAGGTCTACCCGTATTTTATAAGCTGAGAAATAAATTCAATTGACCTACTACCTACTGTGCTATGAATTATAATTATGCAAATTATAGCTACTATTCATAATTGTGATTTAAACTATAGTTATTTATGAAAAATTCTTAAACCTGCAAAAATGATACAATGGGTCATTGACACTTATGTTCTTGAAATTTTGTGCTGGTCTTTAATTTTTTCATCTCAGAACTAATAAATTTTGTGCATCACAAAAAATTAAGGCATAATACATAAATGTGCCCTTTAACTTGGCCTTATTTTACGTTTATGTCCTCCAACTTTGGGTATGCACAAATAGGCACTTAAACTTGTATAAAGTTGAACAACTAGACACATGAGTCCTACATGGCACAATACACATAGGACACCACGTAGGATAAAAAATGCCATGTAGGATGCCATGTAGGACATGTGTGTCTATTTGCTCAACTTTATACAAATTTAAGTGTCTACTTGTGCACACCTAAAGTTGAAGGGCATAAATGTGATTTGAAGCCAATTTAAAGGGTATATTTATGTATTATGCCAAAAATTAAATTGAAACAAACTGTGTGTGTATTTGTTTTAGAAGTGATATAATGTGTATCAATGTTTTTGTTTCAAAACTAATATGTGTATTTGTGATTGCACAACTTTAAGCTTAGGTCACAATAGAGACAGCCTTTTAATTCATTGGTATATACTTACATGAACAGTGACACATTGACTCCCAAGTCGTTCTAATTCTGCCCGTGTTTTACAACCTGAAAGATAAATGCCATTGACTCAGCAAGAATTGAAGTGATTCACTACAATATAAAACTATACTCATCAATAGACAAAACAAACAACTGAAATCTTTTAGCTTTCAAGATGGTTCCCAAAATATTTTATTTCCTTCAGTTTTTCACTCTCTTCACAGTTACTTTTGCTCCCACTGAGGAAGCAACTGCTCTCCTCAAATGGAAAGCAACTTTTTGAAACCAAAACAATTCCTTATTGGCTTCATGGACACTAACTGTTGGTGCATGCACGGATTGGTATGGAGTTATATGCTTTAATGGTCGGATAAACAGGTTGAATATTACTAATGCTGATGTCATTGGTACACTCCATGATTTTCCATTTTCATCTCTACCATTTCTTTAATATGTTGATCTTAGCATGAACCAGCTCTCTGGTATTATACCCCCTGAAATAGGAAACCTCACTAATCTTGTCTATCTTGACTTGTCGTCTAATCAGTTTTCAGGCGAAATCCCATCACAGATTGGCTCACTGTCAAAGGTTGAGAACCTCTTCATCATTAGTAACCATTTAAATGGTTTCATTCCCATTGAAATAGGGAAGATGAAGTCACTTGAGTTTTTAGGCTTACAAAGGAACAATCTTTCTGGTCCAATTCCAATAACTGTTGGTGACTTAACTGAGCTCGAAAGTCTGCACCTTTATTCTAACCAACTTTCTGGTCCCATTCCTAGTGAGTTGGGAAACTTGAAAAACCTCACTGATCTGGATTTGTCCCATAATCAGCTCACTGCTCCTATTCCTAGTAAGTTGGGGAATTTGAAAAAACTCACTGGTCTGGATTTTTCCTATAATGAACTTACTAGTTCAATTCCAATTACTCTGAGTGACTTAACTGAGCTTGAAATTATGTACCTTTATTCCAACCAACTTTCTAGTCCCATTCCTGCAGAAATAGGGAAGATGAAGTCACTCGAGGTTTTAGCCTTATGGAGTAATAATCTTTCTGGTCCAATTCCAATAACTGTAGGTGACTTAACTGAGCTCGAAAGTCTGCACCTTTATTCTAACCAACTTTCTGGTCCCATTCCTAGTGAGTTGGGAAACTTGAAAAGCCTCACTGATTTGGATTTATCCACTAATCAGCTTACCGGTCCTATTCCTAATGAGTTGAGGAATCTGAAAAACCTCAATGATATGGATTTATCCACTAATCAGCTTAGTGGTTCAATTCCAGTAACTCTAGGTGGCTTAACAAAGCTTAATAGTTTGCATTTTTATTCTAACCAACTTTCTGGTCCCATTCCTAGTGAGTTGGGGAATTTGAAAAAACTCACTGATTTGGATTTATCCACTAATCAGCTAACCGGTCCTATTCCTAATGAGTTGAGGAATCTGAAAAACCTCAATGATATGGATTTGTCCACTAATCAGCTTAGTAGTTCAATTCCAATAACTCTAGTAGGCTTAACAGAGCTTAATAGTTTGCATTTTTATTCTAACCAACTTTCTGGTCCCATTCCTAGTGAGTTGGGGAATTTGAAAAAACTCACTGAGCTGGATTTATCCACTAATTAGCTAACCGGTCCTATTCCTAATGAGTTGAGGAATCTGAAAAACCTCAATGATACGGATTTGTCCACTAATCAGCTTAGTGGTTCAATTCCAATAACTCTAGGTGGCGTAACAGAGCTTAATAGTTTGCATTTTTATTCTAACCAACTTTCTGGTCCCATTCCTAGTGAGTTGGGAAATTTGAAAAACCTCACCGATTTGGATTTATCCTATAATCAGCTTAGTGGTCCAATTCCTGCTTCTTTTGGCAAATTGAGAAACTTGCGGTCACTGAATCTTGGTGACAACAATCTTTCTGGTCCAATTCCAAAAGCTTTAGGTGACTTAACTGAGCTCACATTTCTGTACCTTAGTTCAAACCAACTTTCTGGTCCCATTCCAAGTGAGTTGGGGAATTTGAAAAAACTCACTGAGCTGGATTTATCTAAAAGTCAACTTACTGGTTCAATTCCAATTACTTTAGGTGACTTAACAGGGCTCAACATTATGGACCTTTCTGTTAACCAATTTTCTGGTCCTATTCCTAGTGAATTGGGGAATATGATAAATATCACCGAGTTAGATTATCTAAAAGTCAACTTACTGGTTCAATTCTGATTACTATAGGTGACTTAACTGAGCTCAAACTTCTATACCTTTTTTCTAACCAACTTTCTGGTCCCATACCTAGTGAGTTGGGTAATTTGAAGAACCTCAATGATCTGGCCTTATACGAAAATCAACTTACTGGTCCAATTCCTGCTTCCTTTGGCAATTTGAGAAACTTGCAATTTCTGTATCTCCGTGCCAACAAACTTTCTGGTTCTATTCCAAAAGAACTTGCATATTTGGATAACTTGGGAGAGCTGATCATAGGTAAAAATCAGTTTTCAGGTCATTTGCCTGAGCATCTTTGCCAAGGTGGGAAACTTGAGAACTTCACGGTGAATAGTAACAAGTTGTCAGGGCCAATACCAAGAAGCATGTTCAATTGCTCAAGTTTCAAAAGGGTTCGCTTTGATAACAACAGTTTTACTGGGAATTTATCTGAAGCTTTTGGTATCTATCCAGAGCTGCAGTTCATTAATTTGAGTGAAAATGATTTTCATGGTGAACTCAGCAGCAACTGGGGGAAATGCAAGAATTTGACTGATTTTCGGATAGCCAGAGATTGGAAACCTCAAAGAGCTTCAAGGACTAGATCTTTCAGCAAATCATTTGGTTGGGAAGATTCCTAGGGAACTTGGAAAATTGACCTCTCTAGTTAATCTTTTTTTGCAAAACAACCAATTTTCTGGCAATATTCTAATGGAACTTGGGTCAATGACAACGCTAGAATCCCTTGATCTATCAGACAATAGATTAAATGGGTCGATCCCAACCTTTAAAGGAGATTACAAGAACATGTTTCTCTTGAACCTGAGCTATAACAAATTTGGCCAAAATATTCCAAGGGAGATAGGGAGGATAACTCAGCTTAATGTACTTGACTTGAGCTATAATCTCCTGGTTGGAAATATTCCCCCTCAGTTATCCAATCTGAAGGTCTTGGTAAACTTAAATCTTTCCCACAATGGCCTATCTAGGCACATTCCTAAAGAACTTGAAAGTTTGACTGGTTTGCTGGATGTTGTATTGTCATACAATGATTTGGAAGGTCCAATCCCTAATAATAAAGCTTTTATGAATGCTTTGCTAGAAGGTAATAAAGGTCTTTGCGGCAATGTAACAGGATTCCAGCCCTGCAAAAAGCCATCTTCTGTAGTGAAAAAGCACTCAATAGCAAAGGGACGTAAACTCATCCTCATCACTGTACTTCCTGTTATGGGAGCACTAGTACTGCTCTGTGTTTTCATTGGTGTTCTCTTTATGTGTAATAAAAGAAGGAGAGTTAAAGACGTTGAAAGAAGGGATGGTGATGGTTGGCTTTCGATATCCATGTTAGATGGAAAGGCATTGTACAGGGATATCTTAAATGCCACAGAGGAGTTTGATGCAAAATTTTGCATTGGGCAAGGAGGACAAGGAAGTGTTTACAAGGTAAATCTTCCATCATTAGGGAATATAGCTGTGAAGAGACTTCACTCTTCATTTCAGAATACACATCCCAAAAGCTTCATCAATGAAGTAAGGGCATTGACTGGGATTAAGCACCGAAACATTGTGAACCTCTACGGCTATTGTTCAAAAGCACAACACTCACTCTTGGTTTACGAGTATGTGGAGAGGGGGAGTTTGTCTAGTATTTTGAGCAATGAAGTTGAGTCCAAGAAATTGGATTGGCTTAAAAGGGTGAATATCATCAAGGGTGTTGCTTTTTCTTTATCTTACATGCACCAGGATTGTTCACCACCCATTGTTCATCGAGACATAAGTAGCAGCAATGTTTTGCTTGATTCTGAGTATGAAGCTCGTGTTGCAGACTTTGGACTAGCGAAGATTCTCAATCCAGACTCATCCAATTGCACTACACTTGCTGGCACATATGGCTATGTCGCACCTGGTAAGGTCTAACTTAATTCTTTTATCCTTTACTCAAACTTCATGAACTATAGCCAAACACTCTATACTGTTTAAATCTCATTTGCACGTTTAAATTGTTAATACTCTTTTGGAAATTGTGTTGTTTCAGAGCTTGCATATACAATGAAGGTTACAGAGATGTGTGATGTTTATAGCTTTGGAGTATTAACATTGGAGATAATCAAAGGAAAGCATCTTGGGGAATATATTACTGTGCTAGCAAATTTGTCGACTATAGATCACAAGCAGCTTAGTGATTTGCTAGATGAACGAATTCCATATCCTGAAGAAGAATTAAAAGATGTTTTGGTTTTTATCATCAAGCTAGCAAGCTCTTGTTTGCTTGAAGCTCCAAAATCAAGGCCAACAATGCACTTCATATCTCATAAGTTATCATCAATGGATGCACGTCCACCTACTCTTGTAAAGCGAGCTTTGTAATCCTGATATATATGTAAGGTGTCTTTGTATGAAATTGAATAATCTATGACACCAAGTGGTTGTAAAGTAAATTATTTTGATGAGAAGGTCTATGACAAAGTTATTACGTAATGGGAGTAGTATTTTTGTATTGTCGGGGTGCTTATCTGGTTTTATTGTATTAGAGTGTATAATGTAGAAGGTAATTGTTTTTTTTTAGTTGAAAGATGGAAATCTTTTTTATAGCTTATGAATCAGTAGATAGGGAGGAATATATAGTATATGCAGTTTGCAAGATACTATTACAGATATTAGGCTCTCTTAGCAGCAAACCAGCCCTGCAGCTCATGTATACCAAGCTTCATGTTTGCTAAGTAGTACTGATGTTATATTTGAGACTGGTTTGCATGAAAAATCTCAAATTGTGAACACTTCTAAAATATGATTCACACAGAATTACATGCCAAAAGAATGATAGTATACGGAAAAGTGTCATTTGTCCGAGTACTCTCAGAAAAAGTTATATTTTTCCTCATTATATTTTTTGATATATTTACTTTTACCATTTACCATCCAACTTTGGGTACATAATGATCCTAAAACTATTAACTCCCCACCCTTATTAACTAATGTGGCGCCTGCATAATTAAAAGTTTCTCTCAATATAATTCTCTAACCAATCAATATGTCCGTATACCCGACCCAACTAACCTAATAATTCCATTTCCTAATATGAGTTAGTGTAAGAAATTGGTTGTCTTCTTATTCTCAGTTCTGAAAAATATTCACTAGGATTGGAGCAAAATTTCCTTCTAGTTCTGCCAAGCATGAGTTATTCTGCTTAATTTTGTAAATAGAGTAATAAACCAGATAGCGCATAGAGAGTGGATAAACTTACAGTCATGAAGTCCATTGCTATGTGAGTTGGGTATCCTTGAGGAAGCAAGAGTAAGTAGACCCAATTCGATCGGAGATTCTAAGAAATTAATTAGTTTCTGTTGATTCTATGAAGCTTGTTACGTGACACAAAGAACTTGACGGCTTACAAAATTAGAAACAGAAATACTGGAATGAACTTGAGTTCTCCATTAATGGAGCTCGAACTCAGAGAGAAGGAGAAATGGAATAAACTTCTAGAAGAGAGAACTGGAAACTGATATTTTGCATTCTTACTAACTGAAAAAATAAACATTACATTGGTGTGTTTATATACACATTCATGAGAAAGGAAATTAGCTAACTAAGAAATTAATCTGACACTTCTAACAGACTTAACTAACTTTCTAATTCTAACTACTTCTAACTAATATGACTCTCACTAATTTTATCACCCCCTCAAGTTGGAGGTGCAATAAGTACAGACAACTTGCTTAGAATTGTGGAATGTTTAACTCCAGTTAGGACCTTGGTGAAGATATCTGCTAGCTGTGAATGTGTGGAAATATGGTGAAGAGTAATCAACCCTTGTTGCAGCTTGTCCCTAACAAAATGACAATCCACTTCTATATGTTTTCTTCTCTCATGAAAAACTGGATTCTTGGAAATGTGAACTGCTGCTTGGCTATCACAAAACACATGTATAGGCAAGGGACTGTGTACCATTAATTCATTCAACAATATTTCAAACCACACCAATTCCCCTACTACTTGTCTCACAACTCTATACTCTGCTTCTGCAGATGATAATGATACTATAGCCTGCTTCTTAGATTTCTAACTAATGGGGTTGTCTCCCATAAGAACTAGATATCCACTAACTGACCTTGAATCAGAAAAAGCTGCCCAGTCTGAGTCACAATAAGCACTGACAGTGAGATCAGGCTTGTTTGAGATAAAAATCCCCAAAGTAGGATCTTGTTTCAGAAATCTAAGCATATAAGCAGCTTTAAGCTGGGGCTGTCTAGGTGATTGCATGAATTGACTGAGATGATGGACACTGAATGCTATGCCCATTCTTGTGTTTGTGAGAAAGTTAAGCTTCCCAACCAGCTTTCTGTAGATAGTAGGATCCAATAATAGCTTTCCATCTGTGGCTGTGAGTTTTTCATTAGAGTCAAGTGGTGATGTGCTAACTTTGTAATTCATGACATCAAACTCCTTCAAGAGATCAGTAGTGAACTTTCTCTGGGAAATTAGAACACCATCTTGTTTGTACAATATCTCTAATCCAAGGAAGTAATGCAATTTCCCAAGATCTTTTATCTTAAATTGGTCATGTAAGAAAGCCTTCAGACATGTGATTTCTTCCAAGTCAGTCCCTGTTAGAATAACATCATCCACATAAATGGCAACAAACACTAAAGAACTTCCCTTACATTTATAAAACAGTGAATAATCACTGTTGGAGTGTGTGTACCCCTTTGAGCAAAGGCTACTGGCCAGCTTATCATACCACTGTCTACTTGCCTGTTTTAAGCCATATAAAGACTTTTTGAGTCTGCAAACCAGGTTGATACTGTCTACCATAAGACCCTCTGGTAGTGTCATATATACTTCCTCATGTAAATCACCATGAAGGAATGCATTATTTACATCCAACTGGTATAGACTCCATCCCTTCTTCACAGCCAAACAAATCAAAGTTCTCACAGTGGTCATCTTCACCACAGGTGAGAATGTTTCAGTGTAATCAACCCCAGCTTGTTGTGTGTACCCTTTAACTACCAACCTAGCTTTGAACCTTTCCACACTTCCATCTGCCTTGTGTTTGATTTTGTACACCCATTTGCATCCAATGGCATTTTTTCCTGTTGGCAGAGGAACCAGGTCCCATGTATCATTTGCATACAATGCTTCAAACTCTTGTGTCATTGCCATTTTCCAGGTAGGATTCAAGATTGCTTCCTCATAACAAGAAGGTTCTGATTCATATGATAGTGCCTTTACTAACTGCTGACTGTTTGAGCATAGAGAAGTAAAACAAACATGCTCATGGTTTGATATGATTGAGGTGAGTGAATGTGGTGGATCAGGTGTAGGTGTAGTAGAGGGATGCAGATTGGGTAATGTATAGTTGTATTCTTTGAGATAGCTAGGTGTATGGACTGATCTAGTTGTCCTCCTAAGTGTTGGTGCTGGTGGAGCATCATTAGAAACTATGGATTCAAGCTGTGTTGTGGTGCTGGCAGACTGGGAATTTGTGGCCAGTGTGTGTTCAGGGGTATCGTTGGTTACTTGGTTAGTAGTAAATTCACAGAATGTGTTTGTGTCCAGTACATCATCATCAACTAAAGTGTTTATTGTACCAGGTATACAAGTCAATTTATTAGAATTATGAACAAGCAACTTTAGAATAGAGTTGAAACTAGAACCATCAGGAGCAATAACAAAAGGAAAAATTGTTTCATGAAAAGAAACATCTCTACATACATGAACCCTTTTAGTAGCTAAATCTAAGACCTTGTTGTCTTTTGTGTTGAAATGGTATCCAACAAAGATGTGAGGTGTTGCCCCTGGTTCAAACTTGTCCTTGTGAGTTTTCAATGTAGAGGGAAAACATAGACATCCAAAACTCCTAAGGTGAGAATATGTGGGCTTTCTTTGGTATAATTGTTCATATGGTGTTTTGTTGTGTAGTATTTTGGTAGGCAGTCTATTAATGAGGTAAGTGGCAGTTAGGATACATTCTCCCCAGTATCTCATGGGCAATTTGGATTGGTAAAGAAGTGCCCTTGCCCGTTTCTAAGAGGTGTTTGTGTTTTCTTTCCACCACCCCATTTTGCTGGGGGGTGTAAGGGCGTGATTTATGATGGATTATTCCTTTTTCTTGGAAGAAAGTTGTTGCCTCACCACTTGTAAATTCCAGGACATTGTCAGACCTGATGGTTTTGAGTTTAGTGTGGGAATTGGTTTTCTATAAGACATATGGGGGCTTTCACAGATTTCAAACATTTTACTAGATGTGCTGGTGCTTTCTAGAAAGGGCATTCTAGTTTGTCTTGCCATAGGGCATATGACGCAAGTAAAAGGCTGCTTGGTGGAAAATTTCACAGGTATGGTGAATATACTCCTCATCTTCACAAAAGGCACATGCCCTAGTCTAGCATGCCACAAGAGTTCAGTAGCATGATCATGAGATGTGGGGACAGAGTTAGAAATAGAAGCATTAACACTAATAGAAAAAGGATCAGTAGAACAAGTTTCATTATTTGATAACTGGGAATTTCTTACAATGGATGATTGGGAAATTGCACATTTATTTTCAACTAAAAGTTTTTACAATTGACCAAAGAAGGAGTAGGATGACAAGCTGAAGAGTAGCAAGTAGTATGGACTGAACTGGTGCCATCAGAATATGCACTGCAGTTGTGGCACTTGGTGCACAGAAAATACAAGCCATTCTTGGCTCTACCAAGCTCCAGAGGGCTAGAGAAGGACCCTACAATGAACATGAAGAATTGTTAAAACTAACTGTTCCTTTGAGTTGTACTGAAAGAATGGACAGATATTAAATTGAACTTGAAACTAGGCACAAACAACACTTTATGTAGAGTCAAGACTGGATTCAAACAGACATCTCCAATTTCATTTACTTTAACCATGTATCCATTTGGTAAGGTAATTAGAAAAGGATATGGTAGTGTTCTAGTATTTTTAAGGGCAATTTTATCATAGGTCATATGGTGTGATGCTCCTGAGTCTATGATACAAGAGCCGGCAGTCAATTTAGCACAATTACATAACAGATCACCTATCTCATTCATTGAAGAATAACAAGCAAGTATACATGCCAGGTTCACAGCTCCACTTAACATGTTCCCTGAATTATCATTGTCTTTGTTTCTAGCCTGCAGGGTCCCCAAGAGATTGAGCAGCTGATCATACTGACTTTTAGACAGATTCAGTGGCATTTGCCTCCTCAGTTCAAGATTTTCCTCACCACCTTGACTACTCTCTTCTTCAGATGTGTAAGCATTTGTTGCAAAGGCTGAACCTTTTCCTTTGGGAAATTTGGAGTTGGATGGGTAGCCATGAAGTTTATAACATCTGTCCTTGGTGTGTCCAGATCTTTTGCAATAATCACAAAACAAGTGTGACTTACCAGTACTAGAGTTACCTCTGAAGTAATTGTTGTTAGAATTTCCAGAATTATTTTGTCCTCCTCTGTATGAACTATAGTTTGTCTTGAAATCTCTACCGGTGTGGGGGTGAGGTGCAGATGCATTCAGTGATGTGGATTCCAAAGCAACCTGGTTAGGGGGCTTCACTTCTCGTTGCCTTTCCTCTTGAGATAGGATAGCAAAAGCTCGTGCCATACTAGGCAAAATTGTCATCATCGGGATATTTCCCTTCACAACAGTGTACATCTCATTCAATCCCATTAAGAAATGTATGAGCCTCCTGTCTTGTTCAGCCTTGTGCATCTTTGTTTTTCCACCACAGGTACACACACAAGTGCATTGAGAAGTGATATCGATTCTGTTCATTTCCTCCCACAACTTCTTCATTTTTGTGTAATATCTAGTGATATCTAGAGTTCCTTGTACCAGATCATTTATTTCCTTTTGAAGTTGGTACAATTTGCATCCATTTGTTTGGTCATATCGGTCCTCTAACTCCTCCCAAAGTTCCCTAGCATTGTTCACATATTTGAGTCCATCTCTCAAGTCAGGTGAAAGTGAATTTAGAATCCAAGAGGTCACCATATCATCACATCTCTCCCAATGTGCAAAACTTGGATCAGCAGAATCTGGTTTCACAATCTTCCCGTTGATGAAACCAGTTTTGCTTTTCACCGACAAGGCTCTAAGAACTGCTCTTCTCTAGGATCTGTACCCATTGCCATCAAAAACAGCGGGTAGCAATGTTGAACCTGCATTCTCTGATGGATGTAGGTAAAATGGACTAGTAGTGTCCATTCTGACAGTGATTGTGTTGTTATCAGTTTGAACATCAACCCTATTTGAACAGTATTCAAAACAAATGAAATCGATTGAAGATGAATGAAAATGCGATAATGATTGATCGTAGAAATTGGAAGAAGATCCAAAAAGTTGAAAATAGGGCAACAACAAATCAACTGAAACCGAATCAAATCGGAATGAAGATAACAATAAATTTGGAAATAGGGCAACAACAAATCAACTGAAACTGAATCAAATAGGAATGAAGATAACAGAGAAGATCCACAATATTGTAATTCCGTAGTTTGTAAGAGGAAAATTGAGATCAATACAATACTCACAATCCAGAGTCAAATGCGGAATGAAAATGCCTAGTCCCTAGCTCTGATACCATGACAAAATTAGAAACAGAAATACTGGAATGAACTTGAGTTCTCCATTAATGGAGCTCGAACTCAGAGAGAAGGAGAAATGGAATAAACTTCTAGAAGAGAGAACTGGAAACTGATATTTTGCATTCTTACTAACTGAAAAAATAAACATTACATTGGTGTGTTTATATACACATTCATGAGAAAGGAAATTAGCTAACTAAGAAATTAATCTGACACTTCTAACAGACTTAACTAAATTTCAAATTCTAACTACTTCTAACTAATATGACTCTCACTAATTTTATCAACGGCGGCGAACTGGATAACTTTAGTCGGGAGCTACCTGGAACACCGTCGTATCTACGAGATTTGAGATGAGCAACTCACCAATGGCGAGGGGAAAGGGTATTAGGAAATGGGTTTATTAAGTTAGTTGGGTGGGTCTATACACGTAGAAAATTATATTGAAAGGAAATTTTTTAATTAAGATAAAAAGATATCCTCGTAGTGCGGAAACATGTGAGTAAATATTTACATGTATAAGTTGGATGGTAAGTGGTTTGCCGGCTATTACATTGTGAGGGTTTATTCAGTGCACACAATGTGCTTATTATAGAGTGTTCACTCGCAGGACAAAAATTATGGCAAAAATTGTAGTTATTGGGGATTATCTAGGGTTAGAAAAAGAAAAGGTCGAATGATAAGAATAAATATATTTAAAAAGTATGATGATGAGTAATATAAAAAAAATTGAGAGGGACGACAAATTTGATCTTTTTTCTATAGGTAAAAGTAGAGTTATCAAAAAGGGTCAGCCCAGCCCCACCCAACCCAAGCCTCGCGGGCCAGGGAATTTGATAGGCTAGGGCGGGCCGGTCCTTCATTTGGAAGGACCTGAAAATATCCAACCCAACCTAATCCTAGAAAGGCCGCGGGCTGGGGCGGGCTAGCCCATATTTTTTTATTTTTTTTATTTTCAAATTTAAATTCTATAACATCAAGAAGATGAGAGGATTTTCAAATCAATTATGACAAATAATGGTGTTGTTTCAATAACACAAGCAAAAAGTCTAGTTTTATTAGCATGTATCTAGGATACTAGATATATGTATCTGGTGTGATGCATCCTAGATACGTGAGTTTGATATGAGGGTGGCTAGTGAGATAGAAAGGAGGCGAGGGTGTGAGATTTGTTTATGTATCCTAGATACATATGAATTCAGAGAGATAGAGTGTATCTAGAACAAATCTACTTAATTTGAGTCCATGAATCTCGAGATACATGTATCTGGATGTACCAAAATCTGATAAGATTTGTAATATTACAACATAGCGTGTCTTTAAGTAATTAGCTCATACACTAGAGAGATTTATGTAAGTTACCCTTAAATAAATAGTTTTGGCCCATGTGCCGACCCTTGCCCAGCCCCGATCAAGCCTCAAGGGCCAAGAGCTTATATAGGCCGGGCTTATAAGCCTTAGTTTTAAATGGGTTTAAAAATAATATATCTCAACCCTAGCCCAATAACGGGTTGGGTTGTGCCGCCCCCATGGACTAAACCCATTGTAACAACTCTATGTAAAAGTAAAAGACGCTATATTAAAAAATTATATTACCCAATTGTTTATTAAATATTAAATAACCATTTTAACCTTCATCTAGTCACTACTCTTGTTTATAAATGTTATACAATACAAAATACAAAGAGCCACCTTATCATAATAATGTTAAACCTCTTTTATTGATTTATTTACTTAAAGTTTGCCTTTCAACTCTTATTTAAGTCCCCTTCTTTTCCAATGTAATAAGCAAAAATGTTATTTTTTCTAAGATGTTTTTGAAGTTTTGATTGAAAAAAAAAAACTCTAAAGTTTTGATGATTCAACAAAATTTGAATCTGATTCCAGACGAAACTAAGAGTTATGTACATATAAAAAGATAGTTGTCCAAAGTTGCAGCCTGTTGTGGTTGGTGCATATCTTTTGGCATAACAAGACTCTCATCCAATGGCAGTGTTCCAAGGATTTGTGTACAACTTATATTTGTCTTTTCTTTAACAACAAAAAATAGATCCAAAAAAAATAAATATCACAAGCTCAAAAAGGCAAAGGCCATTCTCTCAAGAAATATTATTCGGAAGAACAACAAGGGACCTGATAGAATTATCATTGTTCTTAGTTATCCTCTAGGTTTATATTTCTAAGCTTATGATGTGTAGATCTATTATGATCATGTGTTATAAAGGAATTAGATCGGCTGCTTGTCTGAGTTTTTAGCTTTGAGTCGTATTAACTATAGTTAGTCAAATCTACTATATTCTAGTCAAGCGTCTTTTCATTTTTGTTTGATGTTCTTTTGAGTAGAGTTGTCTAAAAGTGTCAACTAGAGTTAGTGTAAGTGTGATGCGAACTTTTGACCAAAGTAGGTCATTATTAAAATCAATTCACCAAAATAGTATTTATTTTTTTTTTTGAAATTTTACAAAACTAGTATAAACGCAGTTCTCAGTAACGTTTTAGGTTATATTTTATTCAAAAAAATTCAATAACAAAAAGACAAAAATCTGACAGGGTAAACAGATATAAAACGTTATTGTCAGTAACGTTTTATAATTCGTTACTTTGAAGCACGTTTTACAGCTAAAACGTGACTCACATTAACGTTTCTCTGGAATGGCTGAAAATTAAAATTCAATCTTGTACATGCCTTATTCATTATTCAAATTTCCACTATTAAAATGAATAGATATATTTTTTGCTAATTAAGAACAAATCAGAAATTTGCTTCTGGATCTCCATGTCTCGTTTACAGTTGTTTCGCTTTAGCATCTGTAGTATCTACTATTTTGCATTTCGTACTCTGTAATTTAGCAGTTTCCTTCGTTCGATGGTCTCTACCTGGTCATCTTCCTTATGAGGTTGAACCTTGCAATGATGTTGTTCTAATGGATTGTATGTAATTAAATTGAAAGTTTTTTTTACCAATTTCTATCAAGTGAAAACGTTTCAGAAGGTGGAGAATTTCCCTCAAATGCTTGTCTTTGTTTACTTTATCCTTCCCAGATACCACCTGTGGGATTACATCGGGTATGAATTGAATATATGTGTGTGTATATATATATTATGCTATCTTTAGTGTCCAAGGGAAGAAGATACAATAATAGTTTTGAATTGAAAATATCTAGGATATCATATAAAAAATTGGCTAGACATTGTTTCATTTGTTTGTGAACTTCAAACTGGCGTACAAATCAGACCTAAATAAATAAACAAAAAGGACATTGTAAGGGTTAAGGTCACTATCTCACTGAACTTTACCTACTACTACTACATTAAAGTCATAAAACTATTTTTTATCACATAAATGAGATTAACACTAACCATTAGCAAGATGTGCTCATAAGGTCTATTTTGTGTACAGAGGAGGAGTGACATCATTGAGACCATTCCTTGAAAAATTCTTCTCATCATCTGCTGGTGCTGAGAAAGAAATGTGTATTGTGTATACGACAGTGAGTTTTTAACAGCCTTCACTATACATCACAGACTTTTGACTTCTTCTTCTTGGGCCTGCGAAGATGATATCCTTCCCACTAATTCTACTATAATTCCAACAACTATAAGCTTGGTCAATTGGCTTGAAATGTAATCACCAACCATGTTTTCATTGACTCTCAAGTCTTTCTAATTCATCAGTAACTAAAACAAACAGCTGAAAACTTTAGCCTTCAAGATGGTTCCCAGAATGTTTTCTTTCCTTCAGTTTTTCACTCTCTTCGCAGTTACTCTTGCTTCCACTGAGGAAACAACTGCTCTCCTCAAATGGAAATCAACTTTTCTAAAGCAGAACAATAATTCCTTATTGACTTCTTGGACAATAAGTACTGATGCGTGTAGGGATTGGTATGGAGTTATATGTTTTAATGGTAGGGTAAACAGGTTGAATATTACAAATGCTAGTGTCAATGGCGCACTCTATGATTTTCCATTTTCATCTCTCACTTCTCTTGAATATGTTGATCTTAGCATCAACCACCTCTATGGTATCATCCCCTCTGCAATAGGAAACCTCACTAATCTTGTCTATCTTGACTTGTCGGCTAATCAGTTTTCAGGCACAATCCCAACACAAATCGGATCACTAACAAAACTTGAGACCCTCTACATCTTTGAANATTTTATTTTTTTTTAGTTCTAAAATGGACGTGTAAAGTATTTAATTAGTTGGCAGCCATTGAGTGGCTCACTAATACACGTGGAAGCGTTTGCATTTCACGCTCTTTGGCTCCAAAAATCGCGTGTTTATTTACTAAAAGGTTGGATAGTTAAAGTGCTTGTTTGTGCACTATGAAAGTTGGAGGTCAAAGTTAAAATTTGAAGCCAAGTTTAAGGTTCAATATATGTATTATCCCTAACAAATAACTTTCATGGGGCGTAAAGTATATATTTTTATGTCATAACATTCTATTGCATTGACTTAAGAACTTATGTCCTCTAAGCATAAGTTGGGAGTAGGGGTGTTCACTGGTCCGTTTGGATCGGTTATTGGTCAAAATTGAAATTAAACCAACTTAATCGGTTTTAAAATTATCAAAACCAAACTGAACTAAACATAATATACATTTATCGATTTGGTGGTTATCAGTTTCGGTTTGGTTCGGTTATTAACCATACACAAAAATAAAAGAAACAATTCATTCAAAATGTGAAAAAAAGTGACAACGACAATCCATCCAAAACGAAATATAGTTAGAATGACTGAAATTTTGAACTTTCGATCACTGAATTTACTATGAATAAAGCTTTAAAATTCACTATATTGGCCTAAAAGGAAGAGACAATAACATTTTTAGTCCCACAAAGAATTGTCATAGACACTCATATACATGAAATTAATAAGATAAATGTTCTCATCTTGCGCATTTTTGCTTTCAATAAGTAAATTATAAAGAAATTTTAATGAAAACACATATAAGATCTTTAAAATTGTTTATAAAAATAATATATTAAGTATGTATATAATTCATTGGGTTCCGTTATTTCTTCCATTTTTTTGAAATCATAACCAAATTAAATACTATCGATTTTCAAAAATCTAAAATCAAACCAAATAAAATCGATTTTATTTTATCGATTTAGTTCGATTTATATCCAAACCATGAACACCCCTAGTTGGGAGTATTACTAAAAAGGGTAAAGGGTCAAATATGCCCCTAAACTATTCGAAAAGGTCTAGATATACCATCCGTTTAAAGTTTGGTTCACTCGTGCCCTCGCCGTCCAACTTTTCGTCTAGATATGCCCTTATGGGCGTTAGTTGGTCTGCTGGACATATCCAGCTCATTTTCCATTTCTTTAAATGCCACATGGAATTGTCTTGTCATTTTGACTTTACCACATGACATTTATATGAAAATGAAAAAGGATCAATTATTCCCCTAAAAAATTCGAACCCATAAACACCTAATCCAACCCATAAATCAACCCCACTTTTAAATAAACTACCCGACCCATTTTCAACAGTTTTATTTAAGTTTTTATTTTTTTGGTAAATCCCGAAAATGAGTAATTGATTAATAAAAAATAGAAAAAATATGAAAAAAATATAAAATTAATGCCAAAAATTCACAAATAAATATTGTAACCTTAAATTCAACAATTTCAACAATTTTTTTTAAATTTTTATTCTTTTAGTAAATCCCGAAAATGAGTAATTGATTAACAAAAAATATGAAAAAATATAAAATTAACGCCAAAAAAATCACAAATAAATATAGTAAACTTAAATTCAAAAATTTCAACAATTTTTGATTTTTTTTTTTGGCAAATCCCGAAAATGAGTAATTTATTAATAAGAAATAGGAAAAATATGAAAAAATATATAAAATTTACAAAAATTCACAAAAAAATACAGTAACCTTAAATTCAATAATTTCAACAATTTTTTTTAAATTTTTATTCTTTTAGTAAATCCCAAAAATGACTAATTGATTGATAACAAATAGGAAAAATATGAAAAAAATAAATTGTTTATGGGTTCCTAACAATTTAATTATTCATTCGAACCCATAAACACCTAAATGAAAAAAATAATTGAGAATGAAAAATTTGAACCCATAAACACCTAAATGAAAATGGCATTTGTATATTTTTTTTCATATTTTTCCTATTTTTTATTAATAAATTACTCATTTTCGGGATTTGCCGAAAAAAATAAAAATTAAAAAAAATTGTTGAAATTTTTGAATTTAAGGTTACTATATTTATTTGTGATTTTTTGGCGTTAATTTTATATTTTTTACATATTTTTCATATTTTTTATTAATCAATTACTCATTTTCGGGATTTACCGAAAAAAAAAATATTTAAAAAAATTGTTGAAATTGTTGAATTTAAGGTTATCATCAATGGATCCACTTCCACCTACTCATGTAAGGCTAGCTAAACAATCTCTGATATGTAAGGTGTCTTTGTATGGAAATGAATAACCTTTGATACCAAGTGGTTGTGTAAGTAGTATAATGATTAATCATCCAAAATAAATCAAACAAATTTTGCTATATCAAGTTTTTAAATTGTGATGTTTTGACCAGTGGACTGATCTTGCTTTCTTTAACCATTTGGTATTCGGAACTCGTGATCTGATTGATTTGTATCCGTGTAAAATAGAATCCATTTAAGAGGAAACACTGTAGGGAAGTTTCGGCACGTATCATTGTCAGTCCACTTGGATTAGACTTAACTAAAGTTCAAATTGCTGCACATTTTATTGCTTTCCTACTGTTGTAGAACCTATGCAGTAGCACGAGCTTGATGATTTACTAGTCTTTGGCTGACTGTAGAAAATTACTTATAGGAAGGAATAATTGCTTCAAGGTAAGTGACAGAGTCACTATTGTTTGTAAGGATAAGTTCACCTTTTCCTCTTGTAATTTCTGGTTATTTAAAACCGGCTAAAATAGTCATTAGTGAAGACTGGCATGAATGTGCACTTTTGGTCGACGATGGAATAAATAAGCCCAACTATTAACGGATGGCATGACTGAGCCATTTCTGAAAGTTGATGGCATATATGATCTGTTTTCAAGGAACAGAGATATTATTTGGAGGAGTTTGTGTTTTCTGTGACTTTTTCTTCTAAAATAATAACTCTTGAGAGATTTTTCCAATATAATTATTCCCCACAACTGTAAGATTGAACAATCCAACCACCTTTTCCATTGTATTTACTTCCATGAGTAGTGAGATATTAAATGTAATTGCCTCAGCAAGACATTAAATGATTCATTACAAATATATAAAGAACTTTATCCTGCACAAGTTCTTCACAACCAAAACAATCCGTTAGCCTTCGACATGGTTCCCAGAGTATTTTATCTCCTGCCTCTCTTATATCACTTCACAATTACTTTTGCTTCCATTTAGGAAGCAGCTGCTCTTCTAAAATGGAAAGCAACTTTCCAAAACCAGAATAATTCCTTATTGACTTCTTGGACACTAAGTCATCCTGCTGCTGCCAAGAATTCTTCCAGCCATGATCCATGCAGGGACTGGTATGGAGTTAATTGCTTTAATGGTCGGATAAACAGGTTGAATATTTCAAATTCTGGTGTCATTGGTACACTCCATGATTTTCCATTTTCATCTCTACTTTTTCTTGANGTCACTTGAGAGTTTAAGCTTATACCGAAACAATCTTTCTGGCCCGATTCCAAAAGCTTTAGGTGACTTAACTGAGCTCACAATTTTGTACCTTTATTCTAACCAACTTTCTGGTCCCATTCCTGCAGAAATAGGAAAACTTACCAGCCTTATAGAAGTGGATCTTGATACAAACCAGTTAACAGGTCATATTCCTCCGGAAATAGGCAACTTGATTAATGCAAAAATATTCTATGCTTTTTCCAATGAATTGTCTGGTCCCATTCCTGCAGAAATAGGGAAGATGAAGTCACTTGAGAGTTTAAGCTTATACCGAAACAATCTTTCTGGCCCGATTCCAAAAGCTTTAGGTGACTTAACTGAGCTCACAATTTTGTACCTTTATTCTAACCAACTTTCTGGTCCCATTCCTGCAGAAATAGGAAAACTTACCAGCCTTATAGAAGTGGATCTTGATACAAACCAGTTAACAGGTCATATTCCTCCGGAAATAGGCAACTTGATTAATGCAAAAATATTCTATGCTTTTTCCAATGAATTGTCTGGCCCCATTCCTGCAGAAATAGGGAAGATGAAGTCACTTGAGAGTTTAAGCTTATACCGAAACAATCTTTCTGGCCCGATTCCAAAAGCTTTAGGTGACTTAACTGAGCTCACAATTTTGTACCTTTATTCTAACCAACTTTCTGGTCCCATTCCTGCAGAAATAGGAAAACTTACCAGCCTTATAGAAGTGGATCTTGATACAAACCAGTTAACAGGTCATATTCCTCCGGAAATAGGCAACTTGATTAATGCAAAAACATTCTATGCTTTTTCCAATGAATTGTCTGGTCCCATTCCTAGTGAGTTGGGGAATCTGAATAACCTCAATGATCTGGCTTTATCCGAAAATCAACTTACTGGTTCAGTTCCTACTACATTTGGCAATTTGAGAAACTTGCAGACACTGAATCTCCATACCAACAAACTATCTGGTTCCATTCCAAAAGAACTTGCATATTTGGATAACTTGCGAGTTCTAACAATGACTAAAAATCAGCTTTCAGGCCATTTGCCTGAGCATCTTTGTCAAGGTGGGAAACTTGAGAGGTTCACGGTGACTAGCAACAAGCTGACAGGGCCAATACCAAGAAGCTTGAGCAACTGCTCAAGTTTTAAATGGGTTCGCTTTAATAACAACAGTTTCGTTGGAAACTTATCCGAAGCTTTTGGAATCTATCCAGAGCTTCAGTTCATTGATTTGAGCGACAATAATTTTCATGGTGAACTCAGCAGCAACTGGGGGAAATGCGAAAATTTGATTGATCTGCGTGTAGCCAGAAATAACATTAGTGGTAGCATACCACCAGAGATTGGAAACGTCCAAGGGCTTCTTGGACTTGATCTTTCATCGAATCATTTGCTTGGGAAGATTCCAAAGGAATTTGGAAGATTAACTTCTCTGGTAAGGCTTTCTGTGCAAAACAACAATATTTCTGGCAATATATCTGAGGAACTTGGGTCACTGACAAAGTTAGAGTCCCTTGATTTATCGGACAACAGATTGAATGGATCAATCCCAACGTGGATAGGAGATTTCGTGCGGTTGTTTCAGTTGAATCTGAGCAACAACAAGTTTGGACAGAAGATTCCAAAGGAGATAGGGAGGATAACTCATCTTACTGTACTTGATTTGAGCCATAATCTTCTTGATGGAGAAATACCTGCTGAGCTAGCCAGTTTGCTGGACTTGTCAAACTTGAATCTTTCCCACAATGGTCTATCTGGGCGCATTCCTAAAGAACTTGAAAGTTTGACTGGTTTGCTGGATGTTGTATTGTCATACAATGATTTGGAAGGTCCAATCCCTAATAATAAAGCTTTTATGAATGCTTTGCTAGAAGGTAATAAAGGTCTTTGCGGCAATGTAACAGGATTCCAGCCCTGCAAAAAGCCATCTTCTGTGGTGAAAAAGCACTCAATAGCAAAGGGACGTAAACTCATCCTCATCACTGTACTTCCTGTTATGGGAGCACTAGTACTGCTCTGTGTTTTCATTGGTGTTCTCTTTATGTGTAATAAAAGGAGGAGAGTTAAAGACGTTGAAAGAAGGGATGGTGATGGTTGGCTTTCGTTATCCATGTTAGATGGAAAGGCATTGTACAGGGATATCTTAAATGCCACAGAGGAGTTTGATGCAAAATTTTGCATTGGGCAAGGAGGACATGGAAGTGTTTACAAGGTAAACCTTCCATTATTAGGAGATATAGCTGTGAAGAGACTTCATTCTTCATTTCAGAATACACATCCCAAAAGCTTCATAAATGAAGTAAGGGCATTGACTAGGATTAAGCACCGGAACATTGTGAACCTCTACGGCTATTGTTCAAAAGCACAACACTCGCTCTTGGTTTACGAGTATGTGGAGAGGGGGAGTTTGTCGAGTATTCTGAGCAATGAAGTTGAGTCCAAGAAATTGGATTGGCTTAAAAGGGTGAATATCATCAAAGGTGTTGCTTTTGCTTTATCTTACATGCACCACGATTGCTCACCTCCAGTTGTTCATCGAGACATATCAAGCAGTAATGTTTTGGTTGATTCTGAGTATGAAGCTCGTGTTTCAGATTTTGGCATAGCGAAGCTTCTCAAACCAAACTCATCCAATTGCATTGCACTTGCAGGAACATATGGCTATGTTGCACCTGGTAAGGTCTAAATTTAATTTCGATTTTATTCAAACTTCGTGAATTATAGCCAAACACTCTATACTGTTTTTATCTCACTTACACATATAAATTGTTATACCATTTTTGGAAATTGTATTGTTTCAGAGCTTGCCTATACAATGAAGGTTACGGAAATGTGTGATGTCTACAGCTTTGGAGTATTAGCATTGGAGATAATCAAAGGAAAGCATCTAGGGGAATATATTACTGTGCTAGCAAATTCATCGACTATACATCATGTGCAGCTTAGTGATTTGCTAGATGAATGCCTTCTATATCCTGAAGATGAAGTAAAGGATGTTTTGGTTTTAATCATCAAGCTAGCAAGCTCTTGTTTGGTTGAAATTCCAAAATCAAGGCCAACAATGCACTTCATCTGTCATAGGTTATCATCAATGGATGCACGTCCACCTACTCATGTAAAGTGATCTATGTAATCCCTGATATAAATGTAAGGTGTCTTTGTATGAAAATGAATAACCTTTGACACCAAGTGGTTGTGAAGTAAGTTATTTGGATGAAAAGGTCCATGACAAAATTATTACTGAGAGTAGTATTGTTGTATTTTCAGGGTGCTTATCTGGTTTGTTGTTTAGAGTGTATAATATAGATGGTTAATGTTTATTGAGCCAAAAAGTAATGAAAACAAGTTTCACATTTGCTAAATACTGATTTCAAGGAATTTCTTTGCATACTTCGTTTAGTTCATAAACAATCTCAACCCGTGAATACTTCTAAAAGATGATTCACACTGCAATGCATGTGAAAGAATGATGTATGTAAATCTAAACTTTAGGGACGCGTATATAGAAAGAAAGCAGGGGGCTTGTCGGGGCTGGGCTGATCTTTCTTGTTTTTAATTTTGTTTATTGGATTTGGGTAATAGGCCCAAATGAGTTATGTACTGAACTTTGTGTTGGTAAAGACAAACACAAAATAAATGTGCACAACAGGGTGATAGCGAAAGAAAACTCAAGTCAAAACTTTTCCTATTTGAACCAAGATAAGACAAAATAATGCAAGAACAAAACAGTTTGGGCAGCAAACAAATCAACCAAGCAAGAAAATAAATCAACACACGAAACACCAAAGTTTAACACTAAAGTTTAACGTGAAAAGCCTTTTCGGTGTGAAGAATAAAAATCACAAGGTCAAAGTTCCACTATGATCAATAAGAGTTACAAAAGTTTTCTCCAAAATAGTCACCAACAAAGTGTCAAACAATGAGCAACACAACTACAAGATAGTACCAAAGACTAGAGAAATAAAAGGAGCACAAACATCAAACCCGCAGCTACTGTTCACGAGCTAAAATGTGGAGCTACAGGAATCCAAATCACCATCTCTCAGTTCCCAATCAAAGATCAAGTTGAAAGGAACAAGCTATCCAAAAATCAGCTCAATCGGTTAAGCAACGAAGCGGAAATCGCGATTTGAAATTGGCTACTAGAGCTTGTGCAAAAATCTGCACTCTCTCACTATTCTCTCTATATGGCAGCTCTTTAACTCTTGTGATTTTCTCAAAATAAGACCTAAAAGAAAATCTTACATATGCACCGTAATATTGGGCTTATGAACAAAAGTAGGCTTTTCAAACCTTGAACTTTTATTTATCTACGTAAGAAGGGAAAAATGCCCAAAACCCCACACTTTGAATAAATAAAAACCAAAAATTTGCCCAAAAAAAAAAGAAAGAATGTTGTATGAAACTAACATCAATAAACATGCACCTTGTAAAATACTGGAGATATTTCGCTTGAGTTACTAGTGAAACAAATTTCTTTGAGTTTCTTCTGCAGTTTTTTAAAAATAGCCCATGGCAGTCATTTCGAATCGAAGCAAATTTATAGAAGTTTAGAATCAGAGTTTTGCTAAGTAGTATTCCCCTGGAGCCAGAAAATGTCAGAAGAAGGGAAATTTTGGTTATTGGCTTTAAGTGTTTCTTGCAAAGATGAAATTTTTTTCTGTCTTTGGAATTCAAAAGTTTGATTTTTTTTTCGTTCTGTTTTATGCAGAGGGTCACCCAGCCAGAATCTGTAGGGTACTCTTTCTCCTAGCATTGGTAATTTGACAAATCTTCACATTATATGTTACATCAAGGAACAGACTTTTGACACCTTCTTGGGCCCGCGATGATGATATTTTGTCTACTATTTCAACAACTGTAAGCTGGGTCAGACGTTTTTTCTTTTTTTTTAACAATTTGAGTACTTTACATATATAAAAGCGGCCCAATTGGGTCAAATTTCAATTAAAAAAAAAAAAGCTGTAAGCTTGGTCAATTGGTTTGAAATGTAATCAGCAACCATGTTTTCATCTAATTATACCTTGCTCAAAGTTCATGAATAACCAAATCAAACAACTGAAACCTTTTAGCATTCAAGATGGTTCCCAGAATATTTTCTTTCCTTCAGCTTTTCACTATCTTCACTGTTACTTTTGCTTCCACTGAGGAATCAGCTGCTCTCCTCAAATGGAAAGCAACTTTCCGAAACCAAAATAATTCCTTATTGGCTTCATGGACACTAAATTCTGCTGGTGCCAAGAATTCTTCAAGAATCCGAGCGGGAAGTTCTGATGCATGTAGGGACTGGTATGGAGTTATATGCTTTAATGGTAGGGTTAATATGTTAAAAATTACAAATGCTGGTGTCATTGGCACACTATATGCTTTTCCGTTCTCATCTCTCCCTTTTCTTGAATACCTTGATCTTAGCATCAACCAGCTCTCTGGCACCATCCCACCAGAAATTGGTAAGCTCACTAATCTTGTCTATCTTGACTTGTCCATCAATCAGATATCGGGCACAATCCCACCACAAATCAGTTCACTAACAAATCTTGAGACCCTCCACATATTTGACAACCATTTAAATGGTTCCATTCCTGGAGAAATAGGTTACCTAAGGTCTCTTACTGAGTTAACTTTGAGTACTAACTTTCTTAGTGGTTCAATTCCTGCTTCATTGGGGGATTTGAAGAAATTGTCTTTTTTGTATCTTTCTGTGAATCACCTTTCTGGCTCCACTCCTGTAGAAATAGGGAAACTTGTTAATCTTGTTGAAGCTGATCTTGGTACAAACCAGTTAACAGGTCATATTCCTTCGGAAATAGGTGACTTAACTTTGCTCAAGACTCTGCACCTTCATACTAACCAACTTTCTGGTCCCATTCCTGCTGAAATAGGAAAGATGAAGTCACTTGAGAATTTAAATTTATGGACGAACAATCTTTCTGATCAAATTCCAAAAATAATTGGTGACCTAGTTGAGCTCAAAACTCTGTACCTTTTCACCAACCACCTTTCTGGTTTCCTTCCTAGTGAATTGGGGAACATGAAGAGCCTCACTGCTTTGGATTTAGCCGATAATCAACTTATTGGTTCAATTCCAAGTGAATGGGGAAACCTGATAAACCTCACTAATCTAGCATTATCCCGTAATCAACTTACTGGTTCCATTCCCGCAGAAATAGGGAAACTAGTCAATCTTGTTGGCGTTGATTTTAATAGTAACCAGTTAACAGGTCATATTCCTCGAGAAATAGGTGACTTGACTAAGCTTAAAACTTTGTACCTTTATACTAACAAACTTTCTGGTCCCATTCCCAGTGATCTGGGGAACCTGAAAAACCTCACTGATCTGCATTTATTCAATAATCAACTTATTGGTACAATTCCTAGTGAGTTGGGGAATTTGAAAAACCTCACTTTGCTGGACTTATCCAGTAATCAACTTACTGGTTCAATTCCTGCTTCATTTGGCAATTTGAGAAACTTGCAATTTCTAGTACTCCAAGCCAACAAATTTTCAGGTTCCATTCTAAAAGAGCTTGTGTATTTGGATAACTTGAGAGCGATGATAATGAGTGAAAATGAGTTCTCAGGCCATTTGCCAGAGCAGCTTTGTCAAGGTGGAAAACTTGAGAACTTCACAGTGTCTAATAACAAACTGACAGGGCTGATACCAAGTAGCTTGAGCAAGTGTTCGAGTTTCAAATGGGTTTGCTTTAATAACAACAGTTTCACTGGGAATTTTTTTGAAGCTTTTGGCATCTATTCAGAGCTTCAGTTCATTGATTTGAGTGATAATAATTTTCACGGTGAACTCAACAGCAACTGGGGAAAATGCAAAAAGTTGATTAATTTGCGCGTAGCCAGAAATAACATTAGTGGTAGCATACCACCAGAGATTGGAAATGTCAAAGGGCTTCTAGGACTTGATCTTTCATCGAATCATTTGATTGGACAGATTCCAAAGGAATTTGGAAAACTAACCTCTCTGGTTAAGCTTTCAGTGCAAAACAACAATATTTCAGGCAATATACCTGAGGAACTTGGGTCACTGACAAAGTTAGAGTCCCTAGATCTATCAGACAACAGATTGAATGGGCCGATCCCAACGTTTATAGGAAATTATCTGCATCTGTTTCACTTGAACCTGAGCAACAACAAATTTGGTCAGAAAATTCCAATTGAGATAGAGAGGATAACTCATCTTAATGTACTTGATTTGAGTCATAATTTTCTTGTTGGAGAAATACCCTCTCATCTAGCCAATTTGAAGGTTTTGGTAAACCTAAATCTTTCCCACAATGAACTCTCTGGCCGCATTCCTGAAGGATTTGAAAGTTCGACTGGTTTGCAGGATGTCGTATTGTCATACAATGAGTTGGAAGGTCCAATCCCTAATAATAAAGCTTTTATCAGTGCCTCATTGGAAGGTAATAAAGGTCTTTGCGGCAATGTAACAGGATATAAGCCTTGTGAACTATCTTCTACGGTGAAGGGACATAAACTCATCCTCATCATTGTGCTTCTTATTATGGGAGCACTAGTACTACTCTTTGCTTTCATTGGTGTCCTCTTTATGTGTCATAAAAGAAGGAGAGTTAGAGACATTGAAATACAGGATGCTGGTTGGCTTTCGATATCCATGTTAGATGGAAAGACATTGTACAGGGATATCTTAAACGCCACAGAGGAGTTTAGTGCAACATTTTGCATAGGGCAAGGAGGACATGGAAGTGTTTACAAGGTAAACCTTCCATCATTAGGGAATATAGCTGTGAAGAGACTTCATTCTTCATTTGAGAACACACATCTCAAAAGCTTCATGAATGAAGTAATGGCATTGACTGGGATTAAGCACCGGAACATTGTGAATCTCTATGGGTATTGTTCGAATAAACAACACTCATTCTTGGTTTATGAGTATGTGGAGAGAGGAAGTTTGTTTAGTATTTTGAGCAATGAAGTTGAGTCAAAGAAATTGGATTGGTTTAAAAGGGTGAATATCATCAAAGGTGTTGCTTTTGCTTTATCTTACATGCACCAGGACTGTTCACCACCGATTGTTCATCGAGACATATCAAGCAGTAATGTTTTGCTTGATTCCAAGTATGAAGCTCATGTTTCAGATTTTGGCATAGCTAAGCTTCTCAAACCAGAATCATCCAATTGCACTGTGCTTGCAGGCACATATGGCTATGTTGCACCAGGTAAGGTCCAATTCTATATCCTTTTTTCTAAACTTTGTGTACTATTGCCCCAAATTCTATATGGTTTTTATTTCATTTACACATTTAAAATGTTAATACTTTTTATGAATTGCATTGTTTCAGAGCTTGCATATACAATGAAGGTTACAGAAATGTGTGATGTCTATAGCTTTGGAGTATTAGCATTGGAGATAATCAAAGGAAAGCATCTTGGTGAATACATTACTTCACTAGTAAATTCATCGACTAAAGATCATGTGCAGTTTAGTGATTTGCTAGATGAACACCTTCCATATCCTGAAGATGAAGTGAAAGAGGTTTTGGTTTTTATCATCAAACTAGCAACCTCATGTTTGCTTGAAAATCCAAAATCAAGGCCTACAATGCACTTCATCTTTCGTAGTTTATCATCAATTGATCCATGTCTACCTACTCATAAGATAAACCCCCATCAAAGCAAGCTATATAATCCCTGATACGTTAGGTGTCTTTGTATAGAAATGAATAACCTTTGTTACTGAGTGGTTGTGAAGTAAGTAGTTTAATAAGAAAGTCCACAATTTAATTTTACTGGTACTAGTATTGTTGTATTGTTAGGGCGCTTGTCTGGTTTCTATACTAGAGTGTATACAATGTAATGTTGAAGGTAACTATTTAATCTCTTAGTGCCAAAAAGTATATTTAAAAAAACTTATATCATGTTTGATAAGTACTGATGTTATAATAGGATAACTTTGCATAATTCTTATAGCTAATGAAAAATCTCAAATAAACATCTCAATAATAAAAAATGTGTACATAAATATGCCTCTTAAAATTATGACTGTATTCCTCTTACCTACCCTTCTCTTTTTCTACTGTGTACTATGTACAAGCTAACATTGAGTTGACAGAAGAGGAAGTTTTACAGCTAAAGCTCACCAAAAATTCCTTAATCATTTCCATTTGTAACAAAGTTTTAAATGTCTGGACTTGTAACTATTTTTTTTCTGGGGGTGTCACATGTTCTGTTTCTATACTCTATTAATTGGTCTTCAACTTCAAGCTACTCTATATATAGACTAATGTTGAAAAATAAAACTTCGTTTTAGATCTCTTCAAGTAGCTGACAATTGAGAAGGGAAAATGGAAATTGGTGGCATGGCTGATGATGGACAAGATAGCGATAACCGCTTTAATGGGAAGATAACATCTGCTGTTGTCATCACTAGCATTGTTGCTGCATCAGGTGGCCTCATTTTCGGATTTGATATTGGAATTTCAGGTTAAGTATGCTTGTTTGTTTTTTCATTTTCCATTATATTAGATTGAATTCCAGTTATTGACGCTGAAACAGCTAGCAATCGTAGGATATGAGAAGAATTAATTGGGCACTGAAAAACTCTTTTTGTTTTGCAATAAAGACTCATGTACACCATCAGGTTACTTTTACCTGTTGTAAGTTGTAACAAGTAACCTGTCTTATTTTCAAGATGACAAGTCCCACATTTTAAAGAGGTTTACTTGTAAATATTGTTCGAGTTACCTGATAGTGTAAAGAATTTCTTACATTGATGGTGTATATAAGTTAAACTATATGATCTCTAAATTTTGCCTAGTATATATAAAAAGTTATGATTAGTCACATACGCGAAATTAACACTAACCATTGGAATGTCTATGTTGTGCAACTTATTGTCACAGAGATTTAATCAATTTAATTTGTACATCAGGTGGAGTGACAACAATGAAGCCATTCCTTGAAAAATTCTTCCCATCAATACTGAAGAAGGCAGCATCTGGTGGTGCTGAAACAAATGTGTATTGTGTATACGACAGTGAAGTTTTAACAGCCTTCACGTCATCACTCTACATTGCTGGCTTGGTTGCATCTCTCGCAGCTGGTTGCCTCACGACAGCCATAGGACGAAGAAACATAATGGTAGTAGGAGGCTGCACTTTCTTTGCTGGTGCACTCATCAATGGTGCTTCTCAAAATATTTTTATGCTCATTTTGGGTCGCATTTTATTAGGCTTTGGTGTCGGCTTTACTAACCAGGTAACAAAACATAGAGTTTAGTAATCTTATACAAATAGTGTGAGAATTATGTATATCACCAGTCATTATTACCGTTAAATTCCTTTTACAGGACATAGATCAAATTGACTTTCTGCATTTGTTTTGTGCATGTATTTGAAGGCTACTCCCGTATACCTGTCAGAAATGGCACCGTCAAAATGGCGTGGTGCATTCAGCACAGGCTTCCAATTCTTCATAGGCCTTGGCGTTCTTATTGCAAATTGCATAAACTATGGCACCTCTAAGCTCAGCTGGGGATGGCGCCTTTCCCTCGGCCTGGCCATAGTCCCAGCCGTGACAATGACCATAGGTGCACTTCTCATTTTTTCCTTTAAATAATATTTCTGTCAGGGTCAATTTGCAAGCACCTCAACTATATCCTCGAGTACCTCTTAGGCAGACTGAAATGTAATCACCTAGCATTTTGTTACTCGACCTTTATTTTGTTAGGCCTAAAGTTAAAGGCTTCAAATATATTTTTTGTGACCAAACCCTTTGGCACAGGTGCACTTGTCATATCCGACACACCAAGCAGCCTAGTTGAGCGAGGAAAAATCGAGCAGGCAAAGCAATCTCTAGCAAAAGTTCGTGGAGCCAATAACAACACTGAAATTGAAGCAGAGTTAGCTGATCTTATTAAGTCTTGTGAAGTTGCAAGAGCTTCAAAGGAAGAGCCTTTTGTGACAATCTTTAAGAGACAACATAGACCTCATTTGGTTATGTCCATTGCCATACCATTTTTCCAGCAAATGAGTGGGATTAATATCATTGCATTCTATGCACCTGTCCTTTTTCAATCGGTGGGTTTAGGAAATAACTCAGCTCTACTTGGTGCTATTATTCTTGGAGTAGTAAACGTTGGGTCTATCTTTGTGTCTACTTGTATTGTTGATCGATTTGGACGGAGATTTCTCTTCATACAGGGCGGAGTACAAATGCTCATCTGCCAGGTACGTGTTTAGCTAATTAGCCAACTGAGACAACTCGCTATATGCAGCCAAATATCGAAGTTAAAACTCGAGTGATGACTGGTTAATGAGTTCATGTTTTTTGCAATCGAAATGCAAGTTAAATTGACTTACAACATGTAACTAGAAAAATAAAATAGATTAGTTTGTATATATAGCTTCAATTATTATGCTAATTACATTTCATTTAATCTTCGTGAAGGTAGCAGTTGCTTGTACACTTGCAGCTTCTATAGGCGAAAACGGAAGCAAACAATATGGTGCCTTAATACTAGCCCTGATGTGCACTTATGCTGCTGGTTTTGGTTGGTCTGGAGTCCTCTAAGTTGGTTTATTCCAAGTGAAATATTTCCAATGAACATTCGATCAACGGGGCAGAGCATAAGTGTGGCCGTGAACTTTGCTACCACATTCGTGTTGTCTCAAACATTCTTAACCATGCTCTGTCACTTCAAATATGGTGCTTTCTTGTTATTTGCTGGTTGGATTTTTGTTATGACCATGTTTATTGTGATGTTCATGCCTGAGACCAAACGCGTCGCCTTAAATTCAATGCATCAAGTGTGGGAGAAGCACTGGTTTTGGAGTAGATATGTTGAGAGATCAGTCCTAGTGCCACAGCAAAGAAGTTGAATTGATTATACCAAATGTTTATATGTATATATGACTGCAGTTGCTTTTGTAAGTTTAAAAAACAGAGGAATTTTAACATAATGGGATCACTGGGTAATAGAAGTTTATATTTAGTACTTTATTAGTGATAAGTCGTTGTATCGATTTGTTTATCTGGTCTTATGGTTTAAAATAATAAAGAAATTTTTGAATCTTTTGGTTGAAAACTAAAATTTTCAAGCTATATTTATGTATACATATTACATAGTTTTTATTAAACAAATTAAATACGATAAAAGTATATAATTAATGAACACACATTAAATTGACTGAAAATTTTGGTGCCTTCATTTGTTTTATTTTTCAGTGAATATATACTTATATATCAAGCTAGATTGTCTACGTGAAATATATCCTATATTTAACATTTTGTACTTATGCATGAGCTTATATTTGGGGGGAGCTGGAAACTGGAGAGTATTGGAAGTTATTTCCTCCGTCTCAATTTAAGTATTTTATTTTTTTAAAAAAAATAAAAAATGTTGATATTCGGCTAACATTGTTTTACTTTTCGTTATGAAATTATATGTTATGTTCTTGAACAATATTTGAATAACTATCTTCTTTATCAAGGGTATTGATTGAACATTCATATATGAACTGAAGTTGAAAATAAGCATTTGACTTTAGATATTTTTATTGAAGTGCGTATAAGGAGTAACTTTAACATATAGCAAACATAAAAATGTGTAAATTCTATATATGTCATATATTATAGTAATATTTTCAAGCTATAGCAGTAGATTTAGACTTTCAAGTTATAACATTAAAAATTTCAGGTTCTAACAAATAATTTTAAAAAAAAAAACTGTTTTCAATAACTGAAAAAAGTTGTTTAAATAAAATAAAGAGATAAAAGAAAAATGAAAAAAAAACGTTTTTTAGTGAAAACATTAATAAACTGAAATTGTGGTGTTAATTTAATTTAAATTTATTGTAGATAATTAATAAATAGCACGAATTAAGGGATTTAAACTAATTAAGATTATTTAGTATCCTTAATTCACTCAAATCAGTTAAAATCAAATAAAAAATCAGATTTTATCTTCTTCTTTTTTCAACGTTTCTCTCTCTTCAATTTGCAACAAAAAAATTTCAACATTTCTCTCTTCAATTTTCAACAAAAAAAAATCCCACATTCGAGTAATTGAAGTTTTTTTCATCTTTGAAAATTCTTGATTTTGTTGTGATGGACAACTACATATCAGTTTTAATCAAACATGGTGAAAGATGGGATCCTTCGGGTTAGTATTTATTATTGTTTAACGTTTATTTTAGAATGATAGCGAAATGAAACAAAAATTATCAAACTGTCGATTAATTGAAGGTGGAGTCATATTTTGTTAACTATTGATATCATATTATGTTTACTATCGTGAAATGTAAAAAATTTAGTGTTTTTTTTTGTTTATTTTGTATACGGTTGTTGTTTTGTGAAATTATAAATTTAATGTGATTTTATGAATAAATTTGATAGAATAAATTAAATGAAATTTGTGTGAAAGTGTGCTAATTATTCTGTAAAAATAATTTAATTATAATGTTGACGAATTTATGAAAATTTATTTTATTTGATAATGAATTTGATAGTATAAGTCGAATGAATTATGTATGAAAAGTGTTTTAAGAAATATGTAAAAAAAAAAAAAAATTGGAATTCTTGACGAAGTGTATTACAAGTGTTTTAAATTGGTATTAAATGTGAAATTGTTGAGTTTATATTAGTTTTGTTATTTCTGTATAAAGTTAGGTGACAGTAATTAATTATTTGGGACGAGAAATATATATAGTTTGAATGAATAATCGTTTTGTATGAAATGTGTATTAAATGAGTATGAAAATGTATAAATTTGGTATGAATGATGATTGTTGTATGAAATGTGTATTAAGTGAGTATTAAATGTGAAATATTATGTTTTGTATGAAATTTGTTTTGTAATGTACCGTCTGAATGATATTTGTATGAAAATATAATGACGAGTGTATATAATTTTGTTGTTATTATAATGATTTTTATGGATGAAATTTGTATTGTCTTTGGAATGAAAAGTTAATATTATTTAACATATTTCTAATTGATTTGTATAATGTTAGACTAATTATTATTTTTTTTAATGAAACAGAGAATTATGTTGATTTTCAAATGAAATGAATTATATATGAAAGAGGGTTTGCTGATGTGAAATTCAAAAGGTCCAAAGCTACTTGCAGTAAATGTTGTCAAGTTGGCCACAACATGAAGCATGTTCAAATTATCCTATGCAAAACTAATGATTGTTTATTTGTTTAGACTATATATAATTTTTATTTTATTTTGTCGTTGAGATTAATGTTTTGTTTTGATATGAAACATAATTGGTTTGAAGTGCATTATAAACTTAGTGTTTAATATACCGTTCATTCTTTATACATGGTTCATTCATTAATCATACAGATTGCATATTGTTAAAAATAAAATTTATTCCAGCTTAATACATAAGATAGTGTAAATATTAGTGATAATTATAAAAGGTAATTATGGTATCCTGAGTATTTAATTTAATGTAAGTTTACATTAATATTAATTTGATTTTCAACTGGTGTCCTACTATAAATAAATTTAAAACAAATTGCAGTTAATGTTTCATTCCCACACTAACTTCAGTTAGTGTCATACACATATTAATCAAAATTTCATACACGTTTTATCCAAACAACATGTATAAAAATTGTAAATTCATATAATCACACAATTTATACCATTTGTATATCAATATTATATCACAATTCATACAATATCCAACAATAAAATATTAAACTCATAGGCATACACGTATTAATCAGATTTCATACACGTTTCATCCAAAAACATGTTTAGAATATAAAGTAAGCATAATGTGATTAAAAAAAATCAGTAGTTTGACAAATCATACCATTTTCATACCAATTTAATAATTTATACCATAAACACAGTTAATAGATAATCACACCAATATTAAAACGCAATTCGTACCATTTGTATACCATTATTATATCACAATTCATAAAATTTTCAAAATCAAAACATTAAAGCGTAGTCATACACATATTAATCAGATTTCATCCAATAAATGTACAGTTTGAAAACACATTGATATTTTCAAAATATTATCTAGAAATTGTAATAGGCAATCAGTAATTCATATGTAAACGGTATCTACCTGAAAGAAAAACATATGATATTATATATCATCAAATACTTAAACACAAAAAAATTGTCCAAAAGTTAAAAAAAAAAAACTTTTTGTTGTTCTTCTTGTTGATGGTTTTGAAGATGCTCCAACTTCTACATTTTTTTTTTCTTTTTTTCTTTTTGATTTCAGTATCAAAATCAAAATCAAAATCAGAAGGGGTTTCAACAATTTTCCCCTTCCTTTTCTTCCCCTTTTGATTTGCAGGGGTTGACCTTTTTTTTCTTCATTTTTTTTCTCTTTGTCGCTCCTTCAACTTAGATGAACCATCCGTCGCTGGATTTTGAATATTCGCCGGATTTTCAACAATTTTAGGTGGGGGAGGGAGGGGGGTTGAGTTAATATATTAAAATTTGAAACATGAACATCATCATTATATGTTCCTTCACCCAATCTGGGACTCTTTCGAGGCGTTTCAATAGGTTTCTTAGATATAATTTTGTTGGAAAAAAAAATTGGACGAAAGATTGAATGTTGGTGTAGTTGGCTAGTGAGAAAAATGGGAAAGAAGAAGGTGAAAGTGGGGTGATAGCGTATATAGTTGGATAGGTATGGGGGAAGGGTGGTGGGATTGACTAATGGGAGGTTATGAGTATAACATTAAATAAGGAAGTGTAATCAATGTAAAATCCCTATAATTGTGTAAGAGATAATTATGGGGTATTCTTTATTTAAATAATTTAGTAATAATATAAAAGAGTAAAGACATAAAGTGACACCTAAAGTTGTCTCGAATTTTCAAAAAGACACTTTAACTATACGGGTGTCCTATTACCCCACAAAAGTATTGAATATCGTTGTAAAAGGGTCATTTTGACCCATTTTCTCAACTGGTTTGTGAACACGCACAATACGCGCGTGAATGTTTATTTTTTCTAATAAAACCTAATTAAAAAGTGCCACATTTCACTGGTTTTCTTTATTAATTATTTAAGTGCTTTAAATCATCTTCTTCCCCAAAACATTACATTTCAAACTCAACATTACCATTTTCAAGCTCTTCTTTATAATCATCTCCATTAACAACTTCCTTAAAGTCTCAATTGAGCAATTAATTCTCAAATTCCCTCTATTTTGAAATCCTAATTTGACTGAAAAACTCAAACCCAACAAAAATTGTTCACACCCAAGTGAGAAAATACTAAAACAAATTCAACCCAAAAACAGAGAAAGGCAAAAATCAAAGCAAAACCCAATTACAATACCAAGAAAGAGAAACAAAAAGAGAAAGATAATTATAAGACGATTTATCGATCTTCAACAAAATTGTACTTCGAAATAACTATGTCTCAATTCAATTCTTGATTAGAGCAATAACGGCGAGTTGAGGTCAAAGCTTCTCCTCAGCAACTTTCTCAGCCTTAACTCTAAGTTTTGCCAACTGCTTTCTCCTCTCGTATGCTACCTGCGCTCTCTCCTTCCTCTTGTTCTCGAGTTCCTTGATAGAGAGACAAGAAAATGTGAAGAATTTGGAAAGCTGAGAAATAACAAAGAAAAAAAGACTTTTCTACTTTAGTAAAAAATCGGGTCAGGCTAAACGGGTTGAAAAGAGTGAGCATCACGCGCGACAACCCAGACGAGGGAATGGGTCAAAATGGCCCATTTACAACGATATTAAATAGTTCTGTGGGGTGATAGGACACTTTGAAAGTTAAGGTGTCTTTATGCAAATACGGGACAACTTTGATTGTGTCTTTATGTCTTTTCTCTAATATAAAATTATAAAAAAAATACTTATTTAATAAAGTAAAATTTAATAAATAATTAGTGATATGTTATAACCCGTAATTAAACTGTTATAAGCAAGAATTTTTTAAACATAAATTTAAAACCTGTAATATTGACTCTTAAATGTGTATATGAGGTGATTTTTATATTTGTATGTTATAGTTATAATTTGCATAATTGCGCGCCATATCAAATTTTATGTTTGCTATTGAGCTTGTGATTTGTATAATTCGCTAGATACATCCAATTTATATACAAATTGTTCAGTTTTGTATAAATTCATTTATACAATTGGATATTTTGTATATAAAACGTTTGCTGTAATTTGTATATGTACGTGTTATTTGTATAAGTGTCTATGTGAAATCTATATGCAAATCTCTCTCTCTCTTGCTTTATACAACACAAATTATACATTGTAATTTGTGTAATATGTGTTTGTATAAAGCGAGAAAGAGAGAAAGACAAAAGAGAATTAGGCAGGGAAAGATCTGTATTTGTATAATTATAAGTGTATAGGACGAAAATATATGTATTTGTATTTGTATATACACTTTTCTCTAGCTTTATACAAACACAAACGCATTTTATACATTTGTATACCGAATGGGTTTGTATACCGAATGGGTAATTGTATACCGAAAATGGCTAATTGTATACCAAACCAGATGCCAAAAAAATGAGATGTTTGCTGCGAATTACAAAGAAAATAAACTATAGCTATAGCATTTAATTTGAATAAATAGTTTGTTATTTCATATAATTTTCCTATAAAAATTGGTTTAAATCTCAATGATGTGTGACTAGATTATTTTGTTTTTTTTTTACAAAAACTTTTTATGAGTTTCAATCATTCAACACCCAAATCTTCTTCAAATAAGCTCAAGTTCGAAACACAAGTTTCATATATCATAATAACAAACTTCAATCATCAATTTACCATCAATAATAAATCTAACAAACTCATTTAGCATTATTTTTATTATATATATATATATATATATATACAACTTAAGCTCGACTCTCAATGAAAGCACCAATGAAACAAATTTGAATTCTCAACACAAATACTCAAATATTATATAATAAGATAGCTAAATTACAACAGCAACACTTAAATTCTTGAATTACAATGAAAAGTAACAACTAGGAGTGACAAACGAGCGAGTCAAGTCGAATATGAGTCTATCAAAAATGAGTCAAATAAAAATGGATAAAGTACTCGACTCGACTCACATGCTAGAATTGTTTCTTCACAATATGCTAAAACTGTTTTTTTCTAATTCCTAATCTTTTTTAACCAAATGACAATTGGACCTGAATCTCAAATAAAACTTTCCAAAATTTTCGGCCCAACAATTCTAACTGTGTCAGTCTTATTTAGTGTCTCTAGCCCATAAGCTCTTACAGGGTTCACAATAATATGATTGACTAAAATTTCCCTCATGCGTGTCTGTATTTTTTGCCAATTTTTTTTTCAAATTTCAACCATCCAACATCGAAATCTGCTGCAAATAATTAAGTTTAAATTTTAAACATAAGTTTCATATATGATAAAGAACAATCATCAATCTATCAAAACAACAAATTTAACAAACTTATTTAACGCCTTTTTTAAAAAAAAAATCGTGTATGCATTTCGACATGTATATAATAATTGATGAAATGAATATAAAAATTAACTGAAATTTCAAGTTATATAGATCTGAATTTTATTTTGAAAAATGAAAAAATAGACACTTTTATCTAATACTCCTATTACCTAAGAGTATTCATTCAAAGTAAAAACATAATATGAATACTAATTAATTGAGACGATCAGAGTAGAGTGTCCTGTGAAATTTTTACCAAATTTCTCTGTAGTATTAACTATTAAGTAATTTTGTTAGGTTCGAATTACACTCGATTTAGCTTGATAGTATAGCAATTTGGTCAAATTTTGAATTTGAATTTTAAATATAATGAAAATTTTATTGGAATTGTCACACTCACAATAAATAATGAGCAATTCAATTTTAGTCGAAGCTCTAATATCAACATCAAACACGAACTATGAAAAAAAATCTCAAATATTTTAATTAACAAAAAGAAGAATAAAAAACAAACAATTTTAATTAAATTTTCAAAGTGATAAATGATGATCCATTGGTATCATTGGATGTAATGTTCGAGAAAGAGTTCATTAAAAACACATAAATTCAAGAGCATCTTATCAATCAAAGCCAACTGCAGCCATCAGCCAGCGGTGACTATCAAGTTCAACTAGAAGCGGATAATGTAGCCTTATGATATCAAGTTTATCTGAATTTTGTACTTTTAATATGAAATATAATTATATAAAAATTTATTAAAACTTAAATGTATAATAAATAGTGAATGTCATTTAGAGAGAATATATCACTCATTATAAATGTGGTTCATATATATTTCTAATATATAACAAAATTGACTTACATTTATCCTTACTTTTACAAAGTAGCTCATAAATACCCCTATCATTACAAAAGTGATCAAATTAATTTGGGGTAAGGGTCTGAAAAATACTTCAACTTTGGTCGGATTTGTTGTTGCGATACTAAACTTTCATAAGGACCTATTACCTCCCTAGACTATTTAATACCGTATTTTTTACCCCCTGAACTATTTAATAGTGTATTTTAAAGGTATATATGTACCCACGTGGACACATTACTATTTATAATTTTGCATTATTTTTTATGTCCACGTGGGCATATATATATGTTTAAAATTCGGTATTAAATAGTCTAGGGAGGTAATAGGTCCTCATGAAAGTTTAGTATCACAACAGCAAATCCGACCAAAGTTGGGATATTTTTCAGACCTTTATCCCAATTAATTTTTTTAATATTTTAAAAAATTATATATTTGATCTTTTTCACACATAAATTATTTTTAATTTTAATATTATTTATTTATTATTGTTATTATTATTTATTTCTTTTTTTTCATTCTTTAGTGTAAAAATAAGAGAAGTAAAAAGAAAGATGAAACAACAAAAAAGTAAGAAAAAAAATATAAACTAGTTGCTATACTTGTAATTTAGAGTCTATTTGGCATTGTTGTTGGAAGGTCAAAAGTGTTGTTTTTTTGAGAAAAAATCATTTTTTTTGAAAAATCAAGTGTTTGACAAATCGTTAAAATTGTTTTTAAATATAAGCAAAAACAGTTTTTCTATTGTAGGAAAAAATTAAAGGCAGAAGCAAAAAAAAAAATTTTGGAAAACTAAAATACCTATTACATATATGCATATTTATTAATATATCCCTCATTAATTAATGGAGAAATATGTGAATTAATAAGCAAACATATACTAGTTAATTAGTTAATATAGTTATAGTTTGAATTAATTACCATTCGTCACTAATTTCTAGGCAAAATTACGCAACCAAGTTTCAATTGTATAAACATGTAGTTTTTGAAATTTGTATGATATAATTTGTATAACTTTTGTATAATGTAATGTGTATAATATAATTTGTATGATTGTTTAAAGTTCAGATATTTGTGTTTGTATAAATTTGTTATTTTGAGTCTATACAAAAATAAATACAAATCAATTATGCTAACCAATTTATATAAATACAGATGAAAATAACTCAATTATATAAATACACTACAAGCGTACACGTGAATTATACAAACAAGGCCGCCCATAGCAGCTTAAAGTATAGATCCAACCTGTAAATATGTAAATTATAACTAAGGAGCCTAATTAAGTTTATTATAATGGCTCTTTGCGAAATTTTGTCTTAATTAACATATCTCATAAATTTGGTTATGTTTCATTCAAGATTTTTATTTTTTACTTTTATATAGTAAATTTTTATTTTATGATTTTACCTTATTTTTTATATTTTATATATTAATTTATATAATATTTTATCGAATTATAAATAAAGGTAACAACAATATTCTTGTAGAATTAAAAAGAGAGAGAAAAAAATAATAATTAAATATTTCAGCTCTCCAAAAACAAAGTAATAAATAACAATTTTTTCTCTTCTTAATTACGTATTATTTTATTTTAGTTTGACTTTTTTTTTTAACTTTAGAGTATTATAATAAAAAAGGATAATAGTTAAAGATTGAATCCAAATAAAATAGGTAAACAAATAACAAAAGGATTCCTCTTTCCAATATTTTCAACAATATAATCTATGTATAATATTGATTGAAATTTGAATACAACAACAACATACCCAGTGAAATTCCACTATGTGGGGTCTGGGGAGGGTAGAGTGTACGCAGACCTTGCCACTACCTCGTGGATTGATTGAAATTTGAATATGCACATTTTAATTAATTAAAATAAAAATGTAATTAAAGTTTTTGTATTAGATGTTTAAAATAGTTTTTCTATATAAAATAATTTTAATATTAAAAGCATATTGATACTTACCATTTTTCGTGATTTGACTCTCAAAAGTATTTTTTAAAAGTCAAACACAAATTGTTTATCAAAAACATTTTTTAATTGAATTTGTCAAACACAAATTGATTTTTTTAAAAACATTTTTCCGAAAAGCAATTTTTAAAAAGTGCTTCTAGAAATAAGCACGTTTAGCAGCAATACCAAACAGTCTCTTAATTTTTATAGATGTACAAAAAATTAGGACATTTATAATAAATTTTACAAGAAAATAATAAATTCAAATTAGTCGTTGAATTAAAAAATCCAAAAAAAAAAAACATGTGAGAAGGATCAAATATACTCTTACGTGAATTATTTTTTTATTAAAAAAATATTTTTTGAATTCCGTAAGAGAAAAAAAGTATATGTGAATCGTTCATAAAATAATAAAAATATATATGAATCACTTTTATTACGAAGATATATTAACCCTACGTGAAAAAATTAAAAAAATTATCAAACCTTTTTTCCTAATTTAAATTCTAAATTCGCCAATATTATCAAACTATTTAAATAGCAGCCATGAGCAGGTGAGTTCATATTAGAAAAAGAGTTTTGTGATAATTCTGCATTTAAAAATGGGACCCTCCAATATATATAATACTATAAAGCTCTGAAGAAGAATTAAATGCATAAAATTGCCATTTGACCGCTTTTCTCGGCATTCAAAATTCCAATAAATGACATATAGTCCCACAAAATATTAATGCTATAATCAGTTTGGTACTCATAAATATAAAGAGCTACTCTAATAAGTTTCACAATTTCGACCTTTAATTTGGCCATTAAAAACTTCATAATTTATATGGACCCAAAGGTCAAAGACATGACATGAGTTTTAAATATTTTTTCTATTGGCTTTTATTTGTTCACTTTCAATACGCAC
>NW_026029156.1:0-636 GCF_019186545.1 Solanum stenotomum | reverse complement strand
TATAGTAAGAGAGTTTTCAGAAGTTTTTGCTGATGATCTACCCGGAATTCCTCCTGAGAGAGAAATAGATTTCGGCATAGATCTCATTCCAGATACTCGTCCTATCTCAATTCCGCCATATAGAATGGCACCAGCAGAGTTGAAAGAGTTGAAGGAGCAGTTGAAAGATCTCCTAGATAAGGGTTTCATTCGACCAAGTGTCTCACCTTGGGGCGCTCCGATTTTGTTTATGAGAAAGAAAGATGGTTCCCTTAGAATGTGTATAGACTACCGCCAGTGGAATAAGGTTACCATCAAGAACAAGTACCCTCTTCCGAGGATTGATGATCTTTTTGATCAGCTTCAGGGTGCCACTTGTTTTTCAAGGATTGACCTCCGATCAGGCTATCATCAGTTAAGGGTAAGGGAATGTGATATCCCAAAGACAGCTTTCAGAACCAGGTATGGTCATTATGAGTTTTTGGTCATGTCCTTTGGTTTGACCAATGCGCCCGCAGCTTTCATGGATTTGATGAATAGAGTCTTCAAACCTTATTTAGATATGTTTGTTATTGTCTTTATTGATGATATACTAGTTTATTCAAGGAATGAAGAAGATCATGCTAGTAATCTCAGAACAGTTCTTCAGACTTTGAA
>NW_026029155.1:0-455 GCF_019186545.1 Solanum stenotomum | reverse complement strand
TTATTTCATCCCGAAATAGTTGATGTCAGGATAACTTATTCCAAACCAAACGACCCCTTAATGATTTATCAAATTTTCTCAATTGCAGGTCAGATAGAGAACTTTTGGGTACCAATTATGAACACTTCCCAAAAATTATGTCAGTTTTTGCAGAGGTTAGTTCCATATCAGAATCTATAGATGCATGTCCGAGTTCAGTTGTTTCACGACATATTTTTGAATCAAACTATTAACTGAAGACATTTTTGTTCGATTTCGCTTTTTAAGATTCTATGTGGTGGAAAACATCTTGCTACAGAAGAAACAACAAACTGTATGATTAATCTGTTGAGGAAAGAACTACCACCAGACACTTTGACATCAGCATGGTCATTGATATTGCCTCAGCAAGAAATGGAACTAAAAGCCATTTTATTTCCTGGAACACTTCATGTGATACATTCTCACAACAAAAT
>NW_026029154.1:0-323 GCF_019186545.1 Solanum stenotomum | reverse complement strand
ACTGGAGCATTCTGCAGAACCAACTTCCTAATCAGATTAAGGTCATGATCACAGGTTTGGGGCTGAATCTGAACAATGAAGAACAAGATAAACCTGTCTGGTCCCCTACTACGGCGGGCAATTTCACTGTGACATCAGCTTGGAATATTTGTAGGCACAAGGGTATTGACAGCACAGATTTTAACAAAATATGGCATAAAGACATCCCTTTCAAAATGTCCTTCTTAACTTGGAGAGCCATTATTAACAGACTTCCTACAGATGCCAAGATTGCAAGGCTTGGTATCCCTTTATGTCCCACTTGTTATTGTTGCACTAACAAT
>NW_026029153.1:0-323 GCF_019186545.1 Solanum stenotomum | reverse complement strand
CCATAGTACTAGCATGGTCAACTACGTCTGAAAAAGATCGACCCGCAAAAACTAAGGACTGGGTCTCAAGCCGAAGCTGCAATCTCAACCCACGAACAAAGCACCTAACTCGCTCCTCCTCTGTAGGTAATATCATCTCAGCATAACGGGAGAGCTCGTGGAACCTAGTCTCGTACTCTGCCACCGACATGGAGCCCTGCTCCAACCTGCAGAACTGATCCCTGAGGCGGTCTCTGACACTACGAGGAATAAACTTGGCCAAGAAAGCCTCAGAAAACTCATCCCACGATACCGGTGGAGATCCAACTGGCCTAGTCTGAATG
>NW_026029152.1:0-582 GCF_019186545.1 Solanum stenotomum | reverse complement strand
GGAGATGGTCTAACTAGTATGCGTACCCACGCGTTGCGCGGACATTTAAAATATAATAATTTTATAATTAAAAACAACTAATAAGAATCATTATTCACTTAGTGTTATATTTAAATAATACTCCCTCAGTTCCATATTAGTTGATCATCTTACTAAAAATAGTTGTTCCATATTAGTTGTCCATTTATTAAATCAAGAAAGAATTAATTAAATTTTTTGTATACTACCTTTGCAAATAATTCTATTTGAATGTGTTCACATTTATTTGTAAAATTTCCAAGAAATTTTTTAAGGGGTGAATTAATAAACTTATCTTATTTTTATGATTTTTTACTATGCATGTTAAAAAGGAAAATGATTAACTAATATGGGATGGGGGAGTAATAATAGAAATCCTTAGCTTATTTATTTAAGCTTATAAATTAATGTTATTAGTGTGCCATTTAATTTTACAATATAATTTCTATAGTTATATCAGCTATGCTTTTAATTTTATAATATATTGTGTTGAAATTTTTCTAAGAATAATATTAATTTATGATTATTTTATCTTAATCAGACATCAACTACTTCAAATATTTT
>NW_026029151.1:0-582 GCF_019186545.1 Solanum stenotomum | reverse complement strand
AGCCCCATGAAATTGGTCAAATAAATCGGCAATCCTTGGAAGAGGATACCTATTCTTGACGGTGACCCTATTAAGTTGTCGATAATCAATACACATTCTAAGAGACCCATCTTTCTTCTTTATAAACAAAACGGAGCACCCAGGGAGAATGACTAGGTCTAATAAACCCCTTCTCTAACAAATCTTTTAATTGCTCTTTCAACTCGGCTGGGGCCATACGGTAAGGGGGAATAGAAATAGGTTGAGTATCGGGAAGGAGGTCTATACCAAGATCTATCTTCCTTTCGGGAGGGACACCGGGAAGGTCTTCTGGGAAGACATCTAGAAACTCATTAACAACCGAAATAGACTCAATAGGAAGGACTTTAGACTCCACATCATTGACTCTCACAATATGGTACAAGCACCCTTTGGAAATCAACCTATGGGCTTTAATGCAAGAAATGAATTTCCCCTTCACCACAACATCCCGGCTCTCCCACTCAAGGACGGGTTCATTAGGAAATGAAAACTTGACTTTACGAGTCCTACAATCAATAGAAGCATAATATGCAAGCAACCAATCCATCCCAAGAATAACAT
>NW_026029150.1:0-201 GCF_019186545.1 Solanum stenotomum | reverse complement strand
TGATGAGTCAAAATATTCCTAATGGATTCGATAATAAAAAATTACATTCGTGAAATAATAATTAGTTGATAGAACCATATCTCGAATATGAGAAAGAAGACACCCCTTTATGGTTGCTTATAAGTAGTCACGTGAAAACTCTACAGGTGAATTATATATGTATACCCGTCACATGAATTAATTTAAGCATAAAGATAAAGG
>NW_026029149.1:0-788 GCF_019186545.1 Solanum stenotomum | reverse complement strand
AAGCAATAAGCATAATCAAAGGGGGGAAACCGGGACTAAGGGAGCAAGAGAAAAAAAAGAAGAAATGGTACATAAATACCATAGATGAGTCAAGCTCAAGCATAATACACAACTTGTCCAACACCACCTCTAAACATGAGTACTTAGCGGGGGCCAAGACAAACTACCAGGCTCACCCTCATAGTCAANGAAAAGTCTTATACATAGCAAAAGATCATGAGCAACGTCCCCGGAATGGAGGACTCACCAATAACCTTGATAGGAAATCGTATTAGCCACGCGGAGGAGGATGGTCAAGCGGTGCTCCGTTCCCTACATGTTGACATCATGTAGGCATAGAGTATGCGTTAGTACGTTTGAATGTACTAAGTATGTGGGATGCAATGCAATGCAACAAGGGATGGACATCATAGGCAAAATGCATGATCGTACCCGATAGATAGCATATTAATGAGATGATATGTATAATGATGCTTATATAAAAATCATATTTAGTAGGGCATAGTATATGTGTAGTGAGTGACCATCAATATAGTATTTCCAAGGCCTACCACCCCCTTGGAGAGGCGAAAGAGGTACAAACCCCTCAATGTGGTTACCCGGGCCTACCACCCCCCGAGCTAGGGACCAAGGTACAAACCCCTCGATATGGTTATACGGGCCTACTACCCCCCGTACTAGGCAACCAAGGTACAAACCCCTCGATACGGTTATACGGGCCTACTACCCCCCGTACTAGGCAACCAAGGTACAAACCCTTCGATACGGTTATACGGGCCTACTACCCC
>NW_026029148.1:26699-29146 GCF_019186545.1 Solanum stenotomum | reverse complement strand
AAAATTATTAATTCAAAATTAAACTAAATAAAATCCCTCACTCAAATCGCATAAAAAAGTCATTCATTATTATTTTTCACATTGTATATAAGTATTACTTCATCAACTAATGTTTTAAAATGGATTATTTATTTTATTATCTAATCTACTTTATATTTTTTCTGCTGAAAAATTTGATAAGGGAAAAGTATCGCGTACTCTCTAACTAACTGTAACTACATGTGTTTTTTTTTTTTTTTCGCAAAATACAATTTTGTAATATTTATTTTTAAAAGAATATTTTAGTTGGTTGCTCTTTTTTATTTTTTTTTTTGGTTAATTTAAGATACATATACAAAAGAATTTTAAATTATTTTTTGAATTTTAAAATTATTGAATTTTTGTTAGTATTTTATCATGTTAAAAGAAATACAATTTGTGTAATATAATTGGTATAATTTACTAATGTTTACTTAATTAGGTTTCAGAGTTTGTGTTTGAGTGGGAATGTAATGGGAAATTTTAAAACTGCCTATTTATATTCCCCTTTTTATTTAAATATATAATTTAATTATTATTTTTAATATTAAAAAAGATCATTCAAATATTTAATTTTTAATTTTTATCTTTATGTAAATATTAACATTAAAATTTGTGTAATATAATTTGTTTTATTTATTAATTTTTAATTAATCAAATTTTAGAGTTTGTGTTTGAGTGAAAATGTAATGAGAAGTTTTAAAACTGCTTACTTATATTCCCATTTTTATTTAAATAAATAATTTTTTTTGAATTTTTAATTTTAAACACAGATCATTCAAAGATTATTCAAAAATTTAATATTTAATTTTTATCTTTAATAAAAATTACGAATTTTAAATAATAATAACAAAATAAAATTACTCATTTTTAAAAGTGACCCTTTAAAATAATTAATAACTACAATTACATGTGTATTTTTATTTTTTTTTGAAAATACAATTTTGTAATATTTATTTTTAAAAGAATTTTTTAGTTGGTTACTCTTTTTATTTCTTTTTGGTGAATTTCAAATTGTTTTTTCTTTTTAATTTTAAAATTGTTGAATTTGTATAGTGCTGACGTGTGTCACGTTTTACTTCTCCTATTAATCGCTCTAAATTCAAAATTGTAAGCAATTAATATAAGCAATATATATAAAAACTGATATGAAGAAAAGTGTGGCGAATAATTTAATATTTAATATTTAGCAATAAAAAGTATGATAATTTCCTACAATTGTTTTTTACAAAAAGGTTTGCATTAAAAATATGATAACTTCCCAAAAAAAGAAATACATGCTTAGTAAAAAAAATTGCTATTAAAAAAAGAGTTTTAATATTTATATTGAAAAAATATTCTATATATAATGGCTCACTATAAATTCACGTTAATTTAAGTCAAATTTTATATTACTTAAATACATATTTACATTTATACTACCCTATTTCTAGAACTATTTTAAGATTGCTTCTATTTAATTATAAAACTACTTTACAATCATTTTAAAAATAAAATCGTAAATAATTATTTATTCCTATTATATATTATTAATAATAAGAATTTTAGTATTTTTTAGAACAGTGGATTATTTATGTAACTGATTTAAAGATTGTTTTAAAAATAAAAATTATTCTAAAAATAATTTATATCACCATATTTTTTAGAACTGTTTTAAGTACCTCTATTTAATTATAAAAACTACTTTACAATCATTTTAAAAATAAAATAGTAAATAATTTCTAATTTAACTTATTATAAGATAATATTGTTGAGAGAATGAGAAGGCTTAGTACCTTGATATGCTGTAATATAATATTTATGTAGATAATAAATCAATATATAAGCTTAGTTCATTATCTAAATTTGATAACAATAATAATAATAATAATAATATAAAGTGCATTTTCTATTACCATTGCAATCGGAAGAGATAGAGTCAAATTTTATAAGTACGATAGCATTCTCAATAAATAATGATTGCGCACTTTATATACTTGGAATTCTATAACTACGAAAATATAACTATAATACATAGTGGGATCGAGAAGAGAGTTTGACCCTTTATCCTTTCTTAAGATAGCAAAAATATAAAAATAATAATTATCCATTTGTCTGTATTTATTTCCACTACTGCATCTATCAATCTATAATTATAATAATAATAAACAAACAAATACCAAAAGTGAAAAAGAAATCTAATTCAAATAGCACATAATAAAATTCAATGAACTGTCAAACAAAAAATATTTACATGCATAAGAAATTAAATTTTTAAAAATGGTATGTTACCTCTCGTAATCTAGAGCGTGTCATACTCATACTACACAAACAATCAAATTTCATTGTATCTTCAAACTTGATAGTTCAAACTTGAAGTAGATGGAACTGACCTGTATTATTTGTTATCCATTTGAATCATAACTTCATGAAGTAAACATTTCATCTTT